>NW_028281119.1:2847500-3152500 GCF_059751285.1 Brachycentrus maculatus | reverse complement strand
TTCTTCATCTACGTTAAGATGTCGAAATGTAAAAAAAGTGTTACTCCCTTCATTTACAGTATATTTGTTACTTCTTTGAAAATCCAGATATGTGAAAGATGATTTGGACACACTCAAATTGTTGTGGCCTAAATACGTATGTATAATAAAATTTAAAAACGATGTTTTCAGTGAGTGAAATAATTGAGAAAAAAATCTTACATGTATTAATGAAGGTTTCTTCAAATTATTTTGAATATTGAAATCATTAACATTGTGTATTATAGTGAAATATTATTTTGAGAAATAAAAAGACTTTGATCCACTCACAATATGTGTGGATCAAACAACAAAGACTTTTTATTTCTGAAAATTATATATTTTTTCGAATTTACTAATTTTAAGCAAATTTATCGCAAATAAATATTTATCTGCAACTAAAATACCTTATGTGTAACTTGTATATGGAACAACTTTTTTAAAATAAGAATAATGTGGTTGTAAATTATGGGCAGAATGGTGAATGTAGCACTGCGTATAAAATGATTATTTAAACTAAACTAAGATAGTTTTGTAACTCCTTTGAATACTCATATTTCCATATTCTTCTTCTTCATATATGCTGAGATGCCAAATAAATTGTTTTATTTTTATTTTTATTTTAAGACAGACTGAATAAAAGCTATTTTATATTAATCGGTTAGTATTACATGTACTTTAGTATATATTGATAATTTGGAGAAATTTTGTAAATCTTGGGATCCACACATTCTCCTCGTGTCCGTATAATATACTGACACTAAATTTAAACCTTCAAACCAGAGCACGTGTCGTGGTGGTCAGACCCTTATGTTAATCTTAAGGAGTAAGGAGGTTCTTCCTGAAATGCAAATCGAAATTGTCGACCCCTTCCTCTCTTTATTTACAAAACGGAGCCTTTTAAAAAATGATACAGCCAATTTCGCCGTATACATACACACTTGCCAGCTTAGAATATAAGCCATTTGAATGTTTCCACTTTCAAACTAAGAATGTTTTAAACTTTAATTTTTTTGGAGATATATTTGCAAATAAGTTAACAAGACTCAATTAACAACATTTTGAGTGTGTCGAAATACTTGTTCAAAAAATCTGGAGTTATTTTCATATTATTTTTTGACATCTCATCAAAGATGAAGAAGAATATGGAAGTCTGGGCATTTATGGGGCTGAAAACCGTCATGGGCTGGTTTAAGTGATCACCAATAGATGTCTCTAGTGAAGTTCTAGTGATTTAAGAATATTGTTTCAAAATTGGTTTATATATATATATATATATATATATATATATATATATATATATATATATATATATATATATATATATATATATATAACATTCAAGAATTTGAGTAGTGTGGTTGTCAATAATGGGTAGAATTGGTGAATGTTACACGTGTGTAAAGCGATCACTTAAACCAGCCTATGACAGTTGTCAGCCCCGTAAATGCCCAGACTTCCACATCATTCTTCATCTTTGATAAGATGTCAAAAAATATGACTCAATTTTACCAAATATGGATTTTACGAAATGATTAAATGATTCCCTTGAATACTGTGTAATCGATATTATGCAAGTTTTTAACATTTATATATACGCCTTAAAAAAATTGTTACTGTGGATATTTCATATCAAAATATATGTTTTATACCTGAAAACGTGTGCTTCCGAAATCAATATTTGAAAATATAATTCTCCATTTAAACATAGTTCTTGAAAATAACTAAACTAAAATGGTGTTTCCGACACACGTTTTCGAGCATTTTCTTATCTATTATGATTATTATGTACTTTGATAAACTTTTTCATAATCAACGGGTATGAACTAGATATAAAAAAATGGTGTCGAAAAATAATACAAGCATGTTAACATTGTATTTCGATGTATGGAAAAAAATATATTTCCAGTTCTTCCATTGAAGAACTCGTATAATACACCTGTTGATATAGATTGCACCTATTTAAATTTGAGTATGGTGTTTTAATGGCGAATGACATTTCAATGACTCAATAAGATACTAATTTGATTTCTACACATATGTAGTTACCAAGCCTTGCAGATAGCTTCTCTCGTTTGTCAGCGGACGCAGGTTTTTATTTATTTTAAAACATATCGCTCACTCCTTTCAATAACGTCTTATACCAAAAATCGTCAATTTTCAGTTGTGAATGTTTTTGGAATGCCAAAAAAGTGTACTATATCCCAGCAAAAGCGGCATATTTTTAACTTAATATTTACTCGCAACAGGGCGAAAAGTGTTGTTTTTTTTCATTTTGAAGATAAAATATTGTTTAATTATTTTTTTAAATATACTCATTATTTTTCAAATGGAGAAAAAACATTCAGGTTTTAACCTAAAAAGATTTGTTGCATAGTAAAAAGTTCAATAAGTGGCTTGATATTTATTTTTAATACATTTTATTTTATTTTTATACTTTAAAAACGATCACCTGAATATTCAATTTTTTTGATATATGACGTTGTTGAAAGGAGTGAGCGAGTGAGCGATATGTGTACGCACCACCAAGGATTCTTTAGTACCGATCAGAAGCTTAGTGCGATAAATGGAGGTCAAAACTGTTGTCGGAAACAAATTTTATTATCGTTTTTATTTTTGTCTCAGTAAATCCTATGGGGGCAAAAATCACTTTGAAGATAATTGAAAATTTTCCACGCTTTTGACAAGTTATACGTAAACTTTACACCGATCTATTTTTGGACATTAGTTGTTTACCATAAAATAACAATAATATATTCCTAAAATAATATTCATTATCTAATCTAGGGCACATAGAATAAGGAAACGGGGGCATTTGTAAGAATTTAATCACTCGAGTTTTGACATGTTTGTTCACTGCGTTTTGAATGGAGCGCCACCGAGAGGCCGTCTGACAGCTGTCAAAATATAGTCAACAACTATTCACTGATAACCACCTTCTTGGCGGAACTTAATATCGCCGGGTTAAGAGTTCATGTTTATTTTAAACAGGCCGGAGGAGGCTTCATTAATTATCATGTGAAAATACTGTGCTTACGAGATAATGTGACCGGGAGAGAGATTAGAGCACTGGGCGACCTACCGACCCTTCTTACCCTGGACTCTCAGTAAGGGCCAGATCAGCTAAATCTTAAGTATCAGTAATTAGGAAAAAGGTTCAAAGAGCCACTTTAAACACTTTACATAGTAACAATATGTCTCCAATAAGTATTTAAATTATGGTAATTTTTTTTTTTAAAATCGCAAGACATCGTTGTTGGTGGAAATTTAAAAAAAGCGTTTAAAGAAATTAAAACAGACTATAAAACAATCACAAGATTTTCATAACAATAAATAAAAAATCGGGGATGAGGTTGTTGGTAGAGTTTTGATTTTTTACATTAAAACAGACAAAAAAAACAAAACGTATTCATAACAATAAATGAGGAGTTTTAAAAAAAAGACAGACAAAAAATTCATAAGATAATAAATAAAAAAATTTCGAAATATTAATATATAAAATTCTGTATTGCGTTCATTAGTCATCAAATATGTATACTAAAATTCTTCCCAGTGTCAATTTTTTTGGTATATTGCACAAAAAATCCGAAATATTAAATATTGACATAAATATCAAAATCATAAATCACTCGATATTTTTATTCTGTTATTTTTAAGACCTTTTACAGTATAAGAATAAATATAATATAATTATTTATTGATTCGGCATGAACTTTGTGGAATGACATGTTGACTATATTATAATACACATGTTTAATAACACCTAGAGAGTTTTATTTACACACGACTAGTTTCGCAAACTACAGTTGTTTTCGAAACGAGTTGAATGTAATGAATTAAAACTCAATAAGTGGTATTATATAAGTGCTTAATTTTTTAAATATTCAATGTAATTGAATATCATATAAAAATAAACATGTTTTTTGTTGTTGCATAAACGATGACAAACTACCATAATAATATAGTCAATACCCTACCCAAACAAACATAAAAAATTAAGAATAAAAAACTCCCTTAAATACTTTTGGCCAAGAGTGTATATTTTTATTGGGTACCAACAAGTATAATTTAATAATGAAAAAAATGCCTAGTAAAAATTCTTAAATAAATCAATTAAAAATTATTTTAAAAATATGTTTTTCCATTTATTATAAAATTTAATTAATATTATTTTAATTTTGAGATAATTTTAAACTATAAATCAATTATTTTATAGTATATACGTCTAGAAAAAAATATATATTTAATTTTAATATTAAAATATTTTATGAATTTTTTACGGTTTAAATAGACTAAACTGACTTTTAAACTGACTGCGCGATCCCTAAGATCAAATGAATTAATCCTACAATTTATGGAGTTAATCATTTAAGACAGTTTACTTGATGAAGCAGCAATTATATAATACAATTTATGTTATATTAATAACCTGACTGACTGCACATTAAAAATGCATCCTAATAAAATTCAAGACACGTCTGAAAAATGATATCTCATTAAAACTCATAACTAGTACAAATAAGTGACCAATTACTGGTGGACTTTGTGGTCTCTCTACCTCCAACGTTTTGATTGATCTTAAAGTATTTTGGTAATAATACAATTGAATTGAATTTTTACGACCATTATTTTTTTTTTTAATCAGAAAATACTTGAATTTATTATTATAAAAAAAATCACGAGTACTCTTTAATCGTAATTTTTTGAGAATAAATATACATGTTGAGAAAAACTGTAGGAGCTCATTTAAAACTTGTTTTTCCAAAACCATAATAAATATGAGAGTTCTGTCAACATAATGAAATAATTAAGGAATTAAAAAAATCTAGGACAATTATTTAGATAAGTTAAGAGAGTATTATGTACGTTTACTAGCAAACTATGCATTAGTTAGATAATAGAAAAGTTTGAAATATTCGCCATTCCACCTCCAAGCTCCAAAGGTTAGATTTATTTTCCTATTTGCGCATTGATGAAAGTTGTAGTAAATATAATACTTCTGAAAAGTTTGTGAGGATAAGTATTGGAAAAATGGCAGGAACCTTAATATTGGGAACAATTTTCATGGTATTATTTCACTAGATCATTGAAGAAAATCTCTGAATATGTACTATAAATATGTACTTATATATTTTTTAAATGTATTTTTAAATACTGAATTTTATTTTAAAAGCAATTACGGATCAAATATAAATTGGTCTTCGTCTTAGTAAGACTCTCTTGACGGAGTGTTCGTAGGTATAATAAAGTAGCCCATAATTGGATGATTTTTTACCGCGATTCATGGTTTATTTATTTATTCTTTATTCAACTATTAAAATTTTAAAATACACATACAACAAAATAATTAAGAGATATAGTTTAATGAAGTGGAGGTAAATACAAAGAAAACCCATAAATACATAATACGCAGTAAATAAATAAAAAAATACAAATTTTATCCAAATGAATAATAAAACATTTAAAATTGTAAGATTAAATAGATTTTTTGTAATTTCTTCAAAAGAAAAATATTAGATATCATTTATAACATATAAATATAGTATTATTTGATATCACATTTATCGTGTATAAATTTAATTAAATAAACAAATATCAGAAAGTACTTATATTTGTTTATTTAATTAAATTTATACACGTGTTAGATGAGAAAACCAGTTGTTACATAAGTATGTATATATTATATTTACGTAACACCCTAAATGTGATATCAAAGACTCGCAACATGGTTGCGAGTCATTGATATCATCATGGTGGCAACAAAATGGTTTCAATCATTCAAATCACCAAATGAATGGCCAAATTGAGTTGCGTTTTGCGTTTTTCCAGCTTCTGACATGTTTCAATATTTGACATAAAAAACTTAAGCTAAAGGAAATGAAAACCTTAAAAAAATTAGAGTTAGGAATTGCATTTTATTTGGTTTATTGTGTTTACATCTGTCAGTGAGTCGACATGACATCTATGAAATTTACACGGAATTAAAATGTGAGAATTGACATTGTTCAGACACCTAATAATTTAATCATATTCTTCTTCTTTTCATGGTAGTAGGTGTGATACGCTAACTGTGTTTAGATATATGTACGAGTATGTATATGTATAAGTGTTTTGTTACTTTTATTGCTTACAAACAATTAATGAATAATTAAAACTCTATCTCAATATAAGCCAATTAATACCATTCTTAACTATACAGATATGTCATAACTCTTACACGAAATGCCTGAAACATTACCATCAATTAATCTATCGATGAAGCCAATAACAAATGGCCAAATAAATAATTAACCGATCAAATAAAAAAGCCATTTTCATTTGTACGCGTGTAATTTCTCAGAAAAGTGACGCCAATGAAACTGGAGCCATTTTTTGAATGAACGGTTAGATGTAATGCAGGTTGACTGCCGAATAAATCGCAGGCGTAAATTAAAGCGAAGGATGAACAGAATATATTATTTTGTATTTAACGCCGATATTCTACGAAGTAATTTATTCATTTCATTTTCAACATTAATTATTATTGGAATATATGAATACATAATTTCACGTGTAGAATTTCGATTATAAAAGTACTTTGAATGACACGCATGAATATCTACTTGTATTATATTTACCAAGACATATTGATAGCTCAGTAATTGTATGTGTTTACTCGTCAATATATAGTGGCTTTTAGCATTTTTTATAAATGTTGATTACAAGTTCATATTAAATATATGTTTTAATTATTTAAAAATATTTCAATTTCAGCAATGCTTATAATCTTTACAACCGATTAGTAACAACAATTAAAACGTGTTATTTTCTTAAGGCAATTTTTGCACATGCATTCATTTTTTCAAATGTAAAAATTTCATAATTTAGGATGAATATGCATACATTTCATCTTCTCATAACCCTTATTCTCGCCCAAAATTTAACTGCATTGTATCGACGCAGTCTTGATCATAAGGCAATGTAGTCAGTCCAGTGCTTCAGGTTCAGAGTAATATTAAATAAATATTGGGGTAACAAATCAGTTATATGTATTTATGTTGATCCCCATAGAAACATAATCTGTTACAAAATTAGGTAACTAAGTCATTAACAAAAAATACCTTTGCAGAAAAGCCGAAACCACCAAACAAGCTTAAATTCTATTACAGTTTTAATTTTTTAAACAGTATTAATATATTTTATATTTCTTATATTTATTATATTATTTATATTTCTGATTCTAATGGAATTATACTTGTAATTTACTTAAATGCAAAGAGAATTACGATGACTCCCGAATTCAAAGTTATTCATCGATTCAAACGGAGTGAATTACCTGCTGTAATGAAATATATGTACCTATTGAAAATCAATGCAAAAGAGACACCCGAGAATCAATTATGAAAACAGATGTAAGTTTTTACCTAAAATTATTAAAATTTAATCATTTATAAAATGTCTGATTCTTCTCTGCTATTCTTTAATAATTATAATAATAAAACCCTTATCCGCACCCCAATGGTGCATAGGGCACTGTTTCATATGAACACAGTGTTATCTTGATCGTTTACACACTAAGGAAAGGTGATCAGCCCTCCGCTTCAGGTACCAGTCCAGGGTAATATTGAATAAATATGACAGTGAAAAAATCACTTATAATTATAATTAAAATGCTATTCTTTAGAGCGTTTTATTCCAAAATGCTTATCAAAATAAACCTCTTCCCTCTAAGCTTGGCGGTAGATTCAAAATAAATCATCTACTTCATTAAATACGATAATTTATAATGATTTAACCAATTTACTGGAAGCGATGGACTGGTAACAAGATGGGGTAGTTTTACGCCCCACTGGTGATGCGACGTGACATCATTTCAGTAAACAACCCGCAGTTTAGTGACACCTGATCAAATATACACGCGCAACCAAATTTTTTGCATTTTCTTTTCAAACGTTAAAAGTTCAAACGTTTCCAATAAAATTTCTCCATTAAAATTTTGAGTTTGATCAAGGTATTAAATGTCTTCTTTAATTGAAGTACATATATGATTTGAAGTTCATATTTCTTCACAATTAATTAAGAATATAATAATATTATTTCTTCATTGAACCTATCCGAACTCAAACGGCAGATAGGGTTTCATATCAGATTGATCATTGCTAACTTGATTATTTATTGTACGAAGGCAAGGAGATAAGTCCTGCTCTCTAGATTCTTTGATATGGAAAAGTAATAAAAGGATATATTTCATGTGTAAGCCGTGACAAAGTAAATGAGCTCCGGGTCCGAAGAGATTTTTGTTTTATGAAAAACATATATACTATAAAGAGTAAGTATGAAAAACATAATGATTTTTTCTTAAATGATCTGTAAATAAACATATTTTATGAGCACCGCATCATACCAAACGGGGTTAACTTCGTCAATTATATAAAATCGTCAATTGTATAAAAATAAAGTGATCAGTCCTGCTTTTTCAGATTTATAAATTTACGACTGATATATATTTGATATGATCCAAATAACGTATACAGTATGTGTATGTAAGTGACTGAACGAAATATTAAAATTCCAAATACCTATTTTATAAGAAAAAAGTTATGATAGATTTCAAAAGAAGTAAAAAGTTAAATTATATCTTAATCTCAGTAATTTGAGGTATAAAATAACCTTTTTTATAACTTATTTGTTTGTCCGACCAAGATAGTAATTTTGATGCTGTTAAAATAATACTGGTTAAAAATTTATATCCATTAGAAAAAAAATGTATTCAATGGTTTAAGTTTTTTGAGTTATAAACTTTTTTATTTCATATTATTGAATAAAATATCTCACATTCCTTTATGGAGAGCTTAAATCAAATACAATTTCATTAGAGAGCTATAGTAACGAAAATAAAGTTATAAAATGGAAGGTTATTTGGTAAATAATCGCAACTCTTAAAAAACGAAATGGTTATAAAATAAACACACTTCTCTATAAATTCAATGTGCTCTTCCATTTTCAAGTAGAAACTTTTTATTAGTTTCGCTGAGTTTTGTTACTAGTTGAAACTTTAAATAAATTCAAGAAGATTTAACAAATTCTTGGGTGGATTTCAACGGCTTTAGTATTTCATTACATAATAGAAGTTTCAGGGTTTAGCAAATGAAAAATAAATAAAATAATATATTTTTAAATGGAATCCTTAAGGTGCGATTGATGACTCAACAGAAACAAAGAATCCTGTGAGTATGAATTTATAGGCATTTACAGAACTTGGACCTGTCATCGGATTCATTCTTGGATTCACAGGACCTGTCATCGGATGGTTTGTAAGTATATTAATACTGTGTAATGTCACTATGACAGCCTTTTAATTAAAAGGCGCCTAGATTTCCATATTCCAATCGTAAAAAAAAAACAAGGTTCGTTTCTGTTAAAATATTATTTTAGTAGATGGAACGATTTTAATCCAGTATTTGAGTGTATCCAAATAATTAAAAATAACGTTTTTACCCAAATTAAACAAATTTCACACAAATTGCATATTTTCAATATTCCTGTCAACCTACTAAGAGTAAACTTAAAACAGTATATCAACTCTTACCACTCTGTAGGCCAGAAATTCTGGCCCGTATGATTCTAGTAGGCAGCTCCGTGGGCCACAATGTCTGGCCCGGCGCAGGTATAACTTTAATCACTGATTTTTCTATCACCCAAGTATATTGTACCAAAAAATATTTCAGATAAATACAGTTAATCTTAATTAACATGGTCATACGAATTGCCAGACAGAGTGTCTCAAAATTAGGGAACCAAAATATTTATTTTAATGGTAGAAAAACGTTGCATTTTTTTTTATCAGAGTAGCTGATCGGTTATGAGAAAAAATGGTCAGAGTTAATCTTGCTATTTCGGTGATTTTTTATGACACTTAGTTAAATGCATCTTGATACACATATCGTCGTCTGTCATAGCGTCTAATTCTATCGGAAATTTCTTAACAAGAAAGAGTCGAAAAATCATATTTAACGGTTTCTTCTTTCTTCTAAACCTTATTCTTACCCAATTATACAGGCACTACATTGTATTGACGAAATGTAATCTTGATCTCATTTTACATTAAGGCAAAGTGAGCGATCCAGCGCTTTAGTTACTTAAATAAATATTACAGGGTAAAATCAGTAATATTTATTCTGGGAATCAAACCCGGAGCCTCCAACACGGTAGTTAAACACGTTAACCATTACTCAACGGAGGCGGACAAACCATTTTGCGTAAATGTATTTAATTATTTAATGTAAATTAAATACTATACGGACAAAATCGACGACACATAAATTTCGAAGTCTAGTGACATTAAAAAAAAAATGAATATATTATATGTTGGTGACAAATGATTGAAATTTGAGAACATTATTTTAAAACTCATTCTCTTTTACGATTCATTGACTCGCAATACAATTTTTCGAAGTCTGTAAAGAAGCTCATCATTTTTCTCAAATGGCACTTCAAACGAATTCTCATAACGATGTTAATTCTATGTTAGCATATTTCAATAGAAAGCTGCGTAATAAAATTTAATTTTCCATAATAAATTTAATTTATTTCGTAAATTTGATTATATTGAAATAAGCCTTAGAAAAGACAATTGATATATAAGCTCATTATACTGTCCGTCTTAAAAGTATAAACGAATTTTGGAAATCATTCTATATTTGTTATACTTTTTCATTACGTCTAATAAGCTAGGCTTATAGAAGCTTATCGCCGGTAAGAAGAAAATTATTTGAAAAAAAGGAATATATAGGGTTGATTTTGTAATATATTTTTTTTATTAGTTAGAAATATTAATAATTTTATGTAAATTTCTTAATTTATAATTGTTGTTTATTATTCATAATCCGTAAAAGCAAATAAAAATCTAACAGTAAATACTTAACTGTCAGTACCGAATGGAGTCCTAATCCCAACCCTAATGCATGGAAGTGAAGCATAGAGTTGTCAAAAGAAAGATGAAAGTAGACCGAGTGCAGTCAAAATGCGATCTCTAAGACGAATGCGTTGCAAAACTTTGTATGGTAGATGTTAGAATGGTGGAAAACGGAAGGCATGCAAGCCTAAGCATAATCATTATCGATAATATTAAAAAAGGTGTATTAAGATGGTTTGGACATGTAGAACGAATGAGTGAGGAAAGAAAAGTAAAACAATTTTATGAGGCAAATGTTTTGTGGAAATAGGAGCAGGGGAATACCGAAGAGAGCTTGGCTTGACCAAGTACCATTTGTATAAAACTTAAAGCGGCCAAGTCAAGAGCAAAGATCGGTGGGTATGTGTGAGGAGATGCATGAATGAGGAATAGGCGAACAATGTTTGTAAAGGCAAAGTAGTGTGGCGTTCTAATATGACTTCCTACTCCTGCGGAGATGGCTAGTTCATAAGTACGTTATTTGATTATATTCGACAATTTCTACCAATTTATCTTATAAATATCGTTCCTTATTTCAGCATTCTGGATACATACATACTCGTATGTGTGTTATAAAAAATATTGTATCCAGATGCATCATGCAGTATTAGATGCATTTTTTGATTATAGCGTAATTAAATGTCTCTTATGGTGTCAGTATAGTTAGCACTAGGATTAAATGATATAACCGATATGGCGTCAAGGTTTTTAATTATATGAAAACAAAGTAATCAGTTATGAGTTCCAAATTCATCGATATAATTTTCGAATTCTCTTTACCTTCGCATTCGCTTCATTCTTTAACAAGAATCATTAACAGGATAAAACCTTTTTTAAGTAACTAACGACATGGTCATATAAAACGTACCTACTTATAAAACTAAATACTCAATTGTTATTGTTACATAAAAAATCTTGTTACCAGAATTGTGAGTACAACACGATATCGGTGTAGTGGTCAATTGTGTCAATATCTACTGCAGTGTTATAATAGTGAAAACGTTGACATTATCTGTAAATTAATAAGTGTTTTTACAAATATTAACAAATCAAAAATATATTGACAACAATTATTTATATGGTAAAGAGAAGTGAACTGTGAAAAAAAATTATAATTTAAAACGTTATAACAATGACATTACAAGTGCATACCATAATTTCATTTCAGAGTTATTATTTATCAAAATAGTGTATGTGTAACACGAACATTGGTGAGTGATTTATTATGTTTTATTTTTAATACTTTATTTTATTTTATTATTTTGTGATCGTTATGTGTGCTGGTTAAAAAGTTATTAAAAGCGGTTAAAAAAACAGGTATTTTTATGTGTTTATCGAGGGCATACTGTCAAAATACCAAATAACTGATTAATAATACCTAAGCGCCCTTGAGGTAGTATTTTACGAAAATGGCACTGTGTAAATTGTCCATATTTATTATTTTTATTATTATTTGCTTATTACTGGGTACAATTAAAGATCATGGAACAACTCGTGATTATTGAATTTATTTGATTCAATATTTTTATTCAACCAGTTAATACATCATCGAGTTAAGAAATCTTCCATCTAGCCATAATCAGTCTAGTGAGAACTAAAAATCAAAATCAGGTGATGACACCGTAATCTAGGGTGGCAATATCCAGGAACGGTACTTAAGGTGTCCTGTAAAGAACCAAAAGTCTAAAAAATCGTCGATGTGAAACTACGTAAAACCAGGTGGAGTCAGTCGAAATGTCAGTTTAGCTCGGTTAAAAATGTATACGTCGGCTTTAAGCGAGAGTACTCCGATAGCTAAAAATTTAATCCATAGCATCGTTAAGTGTAAACATTTTAATACTGCTTGTTTCCACACGTTAATTGAAATCGTAGATCCTAATTTTTGCCTCATCCATCTGAAGTTTGACATACCTACAGATTAGCGAATTTTACATTTGGTTTCCTAATTAGGGAAAATTACACGAGAGGGATGTTGAATAATTTTCGTAATTAAATATTAAAATTTATGTATCTGCTTTATCATTTTATGAGAGCAGAACAGGAGTTTTATACATGTGTACGTTATTAATCAAATATGATTATAATACAGTAAGAAGGGCTATAAATCCTTCGCAAAACTCATACTTATCGTGAAGAATTTATTGCGATCATATACTCTTAGTAACTGTAATAAATGTCTCTCGCTAATATAATTGAAGTCTTTGGGCCAAAAACAACAAATGTCGAATATTTCTCAATTTTATATCTGGCATTTTAAGATTCCTTGTTTATTATTACGTATGAAATCATAAAAACAATATTTGTTTTAAAAAAATGTGTGTCTCACAAATCAAAAATGTGTAGAGTGCTATGTAATATGATAACAAAGCTTTTTAATGTCTGTCTTCTGTGATAAAAGGGTTTTGTGACATATGTGGTTTTTGATCCAAAGACTTCAATTGTTCCTGGTTCCACAGGACCGATTCCCTCTGGAAGAGGTACTTATTCGTGAGACGCCGTGTTATAAAGGGGTTCGAGTATTAAAAGGGAACAACGAGAATTTCTGCTTGGCATTGTGAGAATATGTAGCATTCTGGTCTGGAATATTCCTGCTACTGTTATAATTGTAAACTTTTGGAGTATCAAAGACTTTAATATCTTTGTAAGGCTTCCTATTTATAAGAAATATTTTACAAAGTAGGTATTTCTTTGAATGAATAACTCTTTTTAATTTTAAGTGTGTTTTTTTTGTTATTTTTAAATCGTCGATTAAATTTATTCCGCTCTTTTTCCGAACAAACTTTGTTTATGAGATTATAAATGCTATTATTATTAATAAGCTTTTTTGTGAAAAATGAAAAAAACATAAAATACATATATAATAAAAGAAGAACGCGTGTGAATGTCTTCATTTATAACATATTTAAAAATAAAAGTAAATATCCTTAAATAATCCTTAATATTTTAAGTAAAACACATTTTTTTAGGACAGTAAAAGTTACGAAACTGTTATTTCAAATGCTTTATTCCCTTTGAAACTAATAATATGTTTAGTCATATATTAATATCATCGAGTTATGTCAAAATTGTTAGAAATTGAAATTAAGGGCTGATTGAAATTCCAACACTAAACTTAAACCAGTTTTATTGTAGACATTATCATTTCATTATTCAAAAAACTTGTAATTAGTACATATTATACATATAAAGAATAATATTAAAGAAATTCTTGATATTCTTTTATTTAATTTTTTAAATTTGTTTTTCTTTTTGAAGTTTATTTTAGTTTTTAATAAAATGCTTTATTTGTAATTATTAAAAAAAATACACATGTTAACAAATATGTAATTTAACCAAATAATTCAAAATTTCAGTATTTCCTTTATATCCTGTTTAATAGAAACTCTTTACAGCATCCTTAAAGCAAACGTCATACGGTCATGCGCTCTTTTACGTTAAGGATTGGGTTTTCAAACGTAGTGCAACTATAACATTTTAGATATTTATGTTATTGTTAAAAATAAAAAATAAATACATTAATATTATTTTATTTGTGGGTTCGCGTAAATTTTGTGTTGAAATCCTATATAGTTTTTAATCATTCTTAGGGAAATAAAATAAATTGAGCTTTTAAAAGGTTGCCCAAATTCATTTGACATTCTAAATAAATACGTTTTGCGTGTCATACTCACCCGCGTATAATTTCTTATAAATCTCTATTTTAAATTTTATCGTTCTCATTCAACGTGAGTCTTGACTTCAAGAAAGGTATCATATTTATATTTTGATGACAGAGTAACGAAATCATTTAATTTTTTTTTGTTTTAATGGGTTACATATAAAGATATTTTAAATATCTCAAAAGAGACGAGATATCTCTTCATTCATTACTACACTTATTCTGCCTATGCTAGCTCTGTGAATACCCAGACTTCCATATTCCCTTACTTTATAAAGTTACTTTATATTGTTGAGATATTATTATTATGTAATATGTAAATAGTATTGTTATGAAATATTAGAGTTTGTTTTAAGTTTTACAGAACGAAACCATTTCAAATTTTAGTTTTCAAAAACTTGTTATCATCACTTGATTTTTGTAGATTGATTTTATATCAAGCACTTAAAACATGAATGCATTTAATAAGACTGCGATAATGTTCTTAGTGAATGCTTTCGCAGATACTTTGTAGCACATTTAATTAACACATTTATCGACAATGTTCTTGTCAAACCCAGTTTAAGAACAGTACCAAGAAAAATGTGGTTAAAAACAAAGTTCTAGTTTTATTTTATAATTTTTTAAAATTCAGTTGGAAAAATCAAGTTGACGAAACGAGTGTTTTCATCATGCGAACGCATAACATGTGGAGAACGTATATGTTACATTCATTTTTAAAACAACCATTCATTTATCTTTTCAAATAAGTGTTAAGATGTGATGTTATTGAAAATGATTTATGGTTTATATAGCTGGCGAAACGAAGAAAATATTGAATAAACAATGTTCGACAAACCGAGCCTAGTGTGACGGGCGTCGGGGCGCTTTTCCAAGCGTCAGTACAGAATAGAACGCGGAACAACGCGGTATACGCCAGTCGAGAAAACTTGATAAACAAAAACACGTGGAACTTGAAAGTTTTCCTATCTAAAAAACTAAAACTAATAACATTTTTGTAAGATTGTGAACATTTTTTTTACCATTGTTGTTGTGAAAATTATAATTTCTTTTTTTCATACGGATGTATGAGGGGAAAGTTATACGCTTAATAAGTAAAATATAAAATATGTGCATAATTGCATCAACTTTCATGTGATTAATAAGTTTAAATTATTATAATTACAAGTGTCAAGGTTATTTAAGACTTAAGTTAATAAAACCCAAGAGTAACAAGAAAAAGACTAAAAAAACAATGTTCATCGCAAATCAAGTTACCTGTAAGTAATTTTTAAAAATTGTATTTCCTTTTGACTTTAACCTTCTTTTATAATGATGTCATTACATGATTAATACTATGCGAATATGTTCTTCGTATACACAAACAAATTTTGGCGGATTTTAATCAAACCCTTATTCACCCCCAGTAGCGCAAAGGGAACTGCATCGTAGTGACGCTGTATTATCTTGATCTTTACCTAAATGAAGGCAAAAATCACTCCTGATCAAAATTAGAGGCCTCCAGCACGATACCTGATCGAGTTTACCAATCCATTATGGAGGTGGACTTTATATTGTATTCTTATATATGTATATATGTATATATATATATATATATATATATATATATATATATATATATATATATATATATATATATATATTTATATAAATATATATATATATATATATATATATATATATATATATATATATATATATATATATATATATATATATATATACATATATATAAACACACACATACTGACATAGATACTCGTATATATGATGAGCATCCTTGTACTTGCGACATTTATATAAGTATTTACAAAAGGATAAATAGTCATTCATCCACGATCTACATACATAGATAACAAACTGCATAACTCAGTTGGGATTGGTTTCTCAATCGAGTACCAGGCTGAAATCGTGAACGATATCGATATTTAAAAAAAATGTGATTGCTATGATAGACATTTATTTGTGTGAAAATGTATTCCCTTTTTCAGCGTTACCGTCATTCTTGAAGGAGCATTCTTTAGGTTAAAAAATGGTGTAGCAAATATGTTTATATTATTTTTCATTTAGCATTTGCACCCGCAAATTGACGTATCATTTTGAATGCGCAGAAAATATGTCAGAAATTTTGTTAAGAAGATATACTATCATAATCCACGGATAAACCTAAAAATACTCTTTATTGACTGTGGCCATGAAAAATATGGTTCACATTGTGTCGGATAGCTTAATTGATTTAATCGAGTAAACACAAATACGTTCTTTGTTTTAAACACATTTTAAACATTTCTTTAGAGTGTGTGTGTGTAAAGTTTATTAGATTTTTTGCTTCAACCACTTCTCTTCTATAAGTTGTTTACCACCTTGCAATATTTTTATGTCCGTATTTCTTACTAGCTAGCCTCTTGACACGAAAAAGTTCTTGATGTATGTACATAATTTAATATTATATCACACTTTATCGATTTCACCTATAAATGTTTGTTTCCAACATAAAGTGTATAGCATTACATATTATGTTCATACTGAGGATAGAAATCAATACGTAACAGACATACTCGCGTTTGGAGAAGAACATCAACAATTAGTTAGATAAATAATCGTAATTAATGAAGTATCATCAAATGTGTGAATATACATGTACATATATTTTGGAATGATATTGCATAGGATTAAATCATTGCATTTAAATTATAATTCTATGTGAAAAAAAATTATTATATATGAAAATTCGTGGTAAAAATTATCATACTGAAAAAAAATCTTATTTTTCTTCTTCTTATTCTCATCTACACCATGTATACTGCATTGTTTGTGCAACGAAAGTAGTGTTATCTTGATCGTAAAATAACATTTTGATTTCAGCAAATGTTGATATATATAATTTTAAACTAGAAACCCTTATCCGCACCCAATGTAGCATAGGGCACTGCATTGTACATAATCAATGATATATTGATCGTTAAATACTTGAAGAAAAAATTAAAGAATAAAGAAGAAAAAGTTTTTTAGTAAAAAATAACCACTACGCTACGGAGACAAAAATATTTTATGGTGGAGACAGACCGGAGCATTTCGTCATAACGTAATACGTTACAATGCGAGCATTCAGGCAATCAGTACAGCGAGCCGAGCGCTCCATCCATAGTTTCAGATGCTCGGTGATGCTCGTCGCGAGCGATGTTACGACAAAATGCTCCGGTCAGTCTCCACCTTTTAAAAGCATAAATATTTTCTCACGAACAAAATACATAAATTAAATAGTTTAATAACATCATTTATAGCTATCCGTGAAGAAAAACAGCGGGATGGTTGATTAATACATCGTTTATTTACTTTTATTTTAAGAAATATTTTTTTATACCATTATACGTACTAAAAAAGGTAAATTTATTTTCTACAAAAAAAACGAATGCAGTCTGTTTTTTAAATAAAAGTTAAGTTGTAACAGAATGGGGATAGAAGAACCTGAAATCTTAGATTAAAACAATCTAAATACTCTCGCCATGAGACCCGACTAATTAGTATGTCTTCATTAGTGAAGAATGTAATTTTTTCCATAGTTTTTTTTACTATTATTTTAGTAATACATTTGGAGTAAAAAAAATGTCCGTTAATATCATTAGAAAAATATTTATTATCTGATTTGATATATACAATTAAACAATAAGTTTTGTTTTAATATTACAATATATTTCCTTTACAATTATATAGAATTATATTTTTTTTATCACTAACTGTGATATTCGCTAAAATAATGGTGGACACGGCAAATTTTCAAAATATGTAGTGAACAAAACGATATGTAATGAAAATAAAAGAGCGTCAAAACAAACACGGTAAATTTTCAAAATATGCAGTGAAAAAACGATATGTAGTGAAAAAAAAAGAACGTCAAAAACAAACACTTATTATAAATCCTATATTGTCATTATGAATATTTTTTAATGCGTAATTTTCTTAATGCGTAACAAAACTTAATAATCCTGCGAACTAATATATATATCATATACTTATAGTTTCTAATGTCCGTATGTTATATCAAAACGAGCAAGATTATTATCCACTTGTGGTTGTCTGCTGAGTGTAGTGTTTGTGACAATTGATATATCGCTCAGTACATACGAGACGAGATGTTTATACTATATCACAGCGAGCCAGACACTCAATACCAAGCAGAGGGTCAACATTACACATTATCATTGTATATGTTACAACATCACATCAATAACAATAAATTCTAACTGTGTCAAGGTCATTCCAACCGTTTTTTACGAACCAAAAACCAAATTAACCCTGGAATCAATTCTGGACTGCGATTCCATACGAAAGACAACACTTTGTAGTAGCTATTTATAACCCCTCTCCAGAACTTTTATTTGTAACGACTTTGACATTTTTACACCGATTATAAATATATACGTCAAGTTAAAGTGTCCGTTTTAGTAACTGCACATCAGTTTTATATCCAACAAAAAAATCTTATAAATATTTTTTAAGTACGATTTAAATTTACATCCTGATAATAAGTTTTGAAATACCATAATCGTTAAATTAAAATTCAGATATAAAATTAAAGTAACAGGTTTTTTTACTTGAGGGCCCGCTGAAGTATTATTGAATTTTTAAGTTGAAATTAAAAATAATATTGAATACGAAAACAATACAATAAAATTTACGGGAAACAAAACATCTTTTTAATTCATGTAACAAAGCTTCTAAATAATGTTGTTATACAAAAGATGCCATAACTATACAACTTACATAATATTATATTATACACATATCATCTCCAATTTAAATTGATCGACATTTCCTCTTACTACCACAAAAATTATTACTTATTATTTTTTATGGGATTTTTAGCTGTCGGAGCTCGTAATATTTTCTTATCTTAAATGGTATGAAGCTTTCGTGAAATTCATTATTCTGTAAGCCGAAAAACCCTCCTTATACACATTAAGGTTTTTTATACATTTGATAGGATATAAATGACGTCAATTTTATATATTTGATAGGATACAATTACTTAAATAAGGGATCTCAGAACATTACTCCCATGGAGGAAAAGAAATCACGAAGGAAAATTATGCAAGAAAGTGTTATTTGAAATTACCGTAAATTGAATTATTCTAGTTTATAAATTCATAAAGGAAAACATGTTTTATTCTTGATATTTTAAACATAGATGAAAAAGAATATGGAAGTCAAGGCTTGGCTAGGCTAAGCGTAAGGCGTAAGTTTAAGTTATCACTATACATAGTGTTCAACATTTGGCATTCTACCTATGATTGCCAACCACGCTACTTAAATTTGAGAAAGTATACTTCTTCTTATGGATTTATTTTTTTCGTTTGCTTCTTCTTAACTATATTTTTTCCATCTATATTGAGATATTAATAAAAAAATCTTTATAAAAATAACTCCTATGTGGAGCAAATCCACAATATGTGAACAAAAATTTATTCACACTAAAAATATTGTGAAAATATTAATATTCATGATACTTAACGATTTACGGCTTTTCCATATTTTTTATATTATCATAATTTTATATTAGAACGTATCGAATTTTCTAGTCGTTTTAATTATGTATGTTTGAAAAAATATTATTACGTTGTGCTTTATACTGGCATTCATAAAACTTTAATAGATTTATATTATGTCTGTCACCAGTCTGATGATGTCGGTAACGACGAAACCCGGTCGCTGGTCAAATAAAAAAGTGGAAAAGCTAAAAATATTGGTTTTAATCTAATAATAAATTTTAAAAAAATAAAAAAAACTTTAACTTGAAATTTAATAATATTATCGGATTGAAGTACTAATGGTTGTTAAGTTGTAAGAAAGTTATATTACTTACTCAGAGATTTCTAGAGTTGACACTAAAACAGAAATACTTTGACATTGCTTTTACATTATTCGTAAATTAATTAACTTTCTCTCAAAAGAGTACTAAATAGAGTAATAAAGTACCTATCCGGCTGGTAGTATTCTTTCGTAATATTGATTCTTACTGAACCTTTTTTATAACCAATTTTAATGTTTCCACCCGTAAGAGAGTACCTACTGGTACATTTGCCTACCGTCCACAATGTCTTAGGTTTAAGCAGCGATATAAAATTTTAATTTATTTTTATTTTTATTTTAAGTGACTCTGAAATCTACCTACGGCTTATGCAACACCGCTTATCATGACCCTACTCAGGCTTCAACTTTTAAAGTTTTATAGACTATGCCTACTCGTGAGTGGATCTACTCTTTATGTTTAAAGTTACTATAATTTCATGTAATTCATGAGTGAAAATTCTAGGCAAAAACAACCGCTAATCTGAGACTCAAAACTGAGTATAAGAAGGAAAAGAAACTGATGGAGAAGAATATGGAGGTCTGGGTATTATAGACTACGACCTAACATAGGCTGGTTTAAGAGATCACATAAGTAACATGTAACATTCACCATTTTTCATATGATTCATAACCAAACTGCTCAAATTTTAATAGTTATGTTTTTCCTTCAATTAATACCTTCTTTCATGAGCGAGCATTTCGGCAACATCTATGGTTGAGTTGAGTATTTTGTTTATGGTAGCATGTCAACGAATATGTCATTTGAACCATAAATATTACTTTATAAATTTGTATTACTAATAAATTTGTATTACTAGTAATAATACTTTATAAATCATGAGTAGAATGGTGAATGTAACACGTGTATAAAATGATCACTAAAACCAGCTTATTACAAGTCTTAAGCCCTGTAAATACTTAGACATTCATATTATTATTCTTCTATGTTAAGATATCAGTATAAATAACTCCTTAGTGGATACACCTAAATTTGTTAGCAAAGATTTAGACACGCTCTAAATAAAGTGTAAACTGTAATTGTTTTTCCTAGGTTAAACGTAGTATAAATGAAAATGATAAGATCTTATATTTATTTGTATAAAAAAGGAACCTTTGTTTTTATTCATATAAATATATTTCTTGTTTATTACAAACATTGGAAAATGAATGCTAGCTCGATAATTCAAGAAAAATGAAGAAAATAAAATGGATACTTATCTTCTTTCGCTTATTACTTTGAAAACACGCTTGAAATGAATCGAATTCCGCAAGAACGAACTTCCCAACCCTTCAGCGAATTTGTTTCTCCAAGGAACCCGATCACGAAGTGTTTCAAAATTAAAGACTTAATTAATGGTTTCCTGAACGTGGGTGCAAAACGAACGTAGTAAGGCTCCATCGTGAACAGAAGTCTGCGTGGGAAAAGTGGTGAGCGGGGTGCATACAAGTTGAAACGAGTGCAGGTGGCGATTTATAATGATTCCTTATCAGCTAGTGTTAGTTGTTTCACTCTATCGTTATTTCCTCTCGGACTTCAATGTACCAGTCTGGAAAACTGATAATAGAGCTAGCCAGTGAGATAATTTCCAACCGTAGTGAACAAGAATTAAAATATACTTCATTTATAAACTGAACTACTTAGTTACAACATTTAGAGTGTGTCCACATACTTGTTCACAAATCTGGATTATTTCCAATTATAGGAGTTATTTTCATATTATTCTGTTGACATCTAATCAAAGATGAAGAAGTCCGTTCTTGCGGAATTCAATTTATTTCAAGCGTGTTTTCAAAGTAATAAGCGAAAGAAGATAAGTATTTACTGTATTTTCTTCATTTTTCTGGAATTATTGAGCTAGCATTCATTTTTCAATGTTTGTATGAATGAAAAATATATTTATATTAATACAAAACGGGGCGTCCATTTTTTTAATACAAATTAATATAAGATCTTATATACGAATATCTGTTTCATTTAAACTTCTTCATCTTTGATGACAGGTAGAGGTAACCGTGTAAATTCCCAGAATTCCATATTTTTCTTCATCTATGTTGAGATATCAACATACTAAGTAATTTAAACGGCCGGTATTGTATCGTAGAGTAGTTGAGTAAACCCACGACTGTGGATGTAGCGACGTTGGTCATTGCAATTCTCTCCTATTTACCATTTACATAATGACATAAAATACACATTTTACAGAATTATAAAAACGTACATAAATAAGCTATCGAAATTATATAATGAATAATATTTTTCTGTTTCAGGAACTAATAATTATTATTAAATTTTTTATTTCGAATTGATATTATTGATCACATTTTTACCACACCCACTTGAAAACTTGTCTAATGATAAAAGTTAAATTAAGTTGTCAATTATTGATCAAAACTACAGAAATGTAATTAAAGTTGCGGAGTCTGTGATAAACCCGGATCGCAAGGTAAAGTTTTCAAAGTTCCTCATACACAAATTATTAAGTCGTTTTCGTTTGGGAAAGGTGTAAGTTTATATGGTCTATTCGAGACATTAATGACACATTATAATATTATATATTTACATATATATAAATATATATATATATATATATATATATATATATATATATATATATATATATATATATATATATATATATATATATATATATATATATATATATATATATATATATATATAGATTTATATATATATATTTATATGTAAATATATATATGTATATATATATATATATATATATATATATATATATATATATATATATATATATATATATATATATATATATATATATATATATACATATATATATATATATATATATATATATATATATATATATATATATATATATATATATATATATACACATATATATATATATATATATATATATATATATATATATATATATATATATATATATACATATATATATATATATATATATATATATATATATATATATATATATTTATATATATATATATATATATATATATATATATATATATATATATATATATATATATATATATATATAGCAACATACGTAATTCTTACCATTACCTATGGTAGACAGCGTGCTACTTGACAGTTGCTGATATGACATTTAGAATATTTTCGAATACATTATTCATTAATAGATTTTTAATATTTGCAATGCTTCATAAGCATTGTAAAAATTTTAGTATTGAAATGTATGCTTTCTGTTTTATTTATTTTATATACAACCAGACTGTTACACAACATGGACGTATAGTCAAATACAGCTCGAATCATGTTTAATATAATTCGGAATTGCTTTGCGCGCACGGCACACGAATGGGAAACTATTACCTCAATTTAACTTTGATTTAAGTCAAATTGCTTTTTTGTAATACTTACATTTTTGCTTTAGTTTTTTTTTTCATACAAATGGTATATTAGACGGTAAGATAAAAATTATGTTGACAAATAAAAAATATGTTAAAGGTAAATTCATGTATTTTGTTGATAAAAACAATTTACGAATTGTATCAATTTTGAGAACATTTAGATTTGTATTTTTTAAAAAAAAAAACAATTTTCACAAAACTTAAACTCTTTTTTAGTTTATATTTAAATTTAAAAAATAATCCCTTAAGCCAGCCAAATGGTTGGGATGCACAAATTTCCATCTTCCTTCATGAAAAATGGAAGAAAAATACATGTTTCACATCAAGTTACCTTTAAAATAGTATTATTTTCTTTCTATCAAAACAATGATGATATCTCAAAAATTTGACTATCTTTTAAAAAAATTATGTCTATTTTAAGAAATGTTTTTTTGTCAATTACCTACTTTTCTCGCTTGGGGTTTAGATCTTCCCAGTTTGAAGGATCGCGAATAATTTAAAGGATTTGAATGGTACTCTCCTGTACTGGAAGCCTTGAGAGTATTTTTTACTCCAGTGAATCTTGAGTTTGATGTTTGAGTGAGGTTAATTGCTTAAAGAAGCCTGTCATTGATAATGTCTTCTTGTTTTAAGATTAGCTTAATGGATATATAGTACTGACATTTCATCGAATCCAAAAGATTAATGTAATCGTCAAATCCTAGTTTATCCAATTAATACGTTTTTACTGTTAGCACCTGGAGGTTATTGATTTATATATATGACAAGACAAAATGGCGAAGGAGATAAGGATGCTTGAGATGATTTATCACAGTTATTATTAACTTTATTGAATCTCTAAATTGAAAAAATCAGACCTTTCGATTATTATGCCTGCCGATATACTTCGTGACACTCAAAATAAAGAATGGTTTAAAATTAAATAACTAACTTAACATCACGCTGCTTCTTGGCAGAGGTAGGTAGAGAGAATTGAACGCCACACTACTCTTTCTTTGCAAACATTCTTCGCCTCTTCCACTTTTATGCGTCTCCTCATACATATCCGCCATTTTTTTTACTCCTAACCTAAGCTCTTTTAAGTATTTGACATACCTGATCGTGCCAAGTTTTTCTCGGTCTTCCTTTTTTAAAACTAAATTCGCCTCATAAATTTATTTTACCGTTCTTTCCTCACTCATTCGTTCCACACACAATGGTTTTACGTTGGTCATTATCATCTATATCTTTATTGTTAAGTAAAGTATATCTTATTCACAATGATGGGTTTTCCAAAACACTATTGTCCTATTTGTCCCTTGACAAAAGTTTTGTATTTTATTAATTGGGGAAATTTCAATTAAGTATATAGCTATAAATAGATAGATGTCGGTAATATTTATTGATTATTGGATGAAAACAGACTAATAGGTCTAAAGACTTCGCTTTGCCCCCATTAAAAGGCTTCTTTACTTAACAAAAAAAACTCTTTTATTACAAATTATATATTTTAAGAACCTAGAGGAAAAAAATACGAAATAAAATATTATCTTAAACGAATTTTTTTTGCCATACTTTAATATAAAATATTTTATAATTTTTTTCATTTATCTTGAAAATACGAACAACTCTGAAATTAAAGACATAATTTCAAACCTTACTTAAGTTCTAATTTCATTTTAACAAGAAGTTAACGGTAAAGTAATTACAATGATACCTCGCACAACGTATTTAATTCGTTCCCGGAGCAAATTTGTTATGTGTAACGCTTTTCCCCATAACAAAACATGTTTGTCATTCTGTAGTCTTAGTTTTTTTAGGGATTGTGACCTGTTATAAGCTGGTTTAAGTGATCACTTTATAAACGTGAAACATTCACCATTTAACCCATGATTGACAACCAAACTACTGAAATTTCGGGAGTTGTATTTATCCTTCAATTGACGCCTTCTTTCATATGCTAAAAAATAACACTTTTTCTTCTTAACCAAAGATGGTGCCAAGAGCTCGTATGTGAAAGAAGGTGTGAAATTTGAGTAGATTGGTTGAGAATGGTAAATGTTATACGTGTATAAAGTGAACTCTTAAACCAGCCTATGACATGTCGTAAGCCCTTATATTAACCAGACTACCATATTATTTCTTCATCTATGTTGAGATATCAAAAGTTAATATCGCAATTTTTTTTCTAAACAAATATTAAGTAAAAAAATTTAATAACAGTTACAAAGTTACTTTTTTTTCTCAAATATGGTATAGATTAAAAGTTAAGTTTTTAGTTACTACTACTTTTTTAATCAAAACTGTTACATAGATTTTGAATGGTTGAGTTGAGTAAGTTCTATTGTTGTTCATTTATTTCAGGATATTTTTACAAAGATAATACAAATACAAAGATAATAATGCAAAAAAGACAATTTCAATAAAAAATAAGAAAATCTATATCCTAATGAAAACAAATATTGAATTGATAAGACGATATTAGAGCTTCGAAACACCTTTTGAATTTGAAATATTTATACATGAATGAATGCTTTCATTAAAATATATTATTGCCATAAATCACTTTACTTTAAATCATTCAATAATATTTAAGATAACCGATAAAACTTCTCCATTCATCGCAAATTTTCCCTTCAAATGCACCAATAAGGTCATTTAATATTTACAACATTTTGAGTGTGTCCAAATATTTGTTCACAAATCTGAATTATCTCCAATTATAAGTGGATTTTTCATATTATTTTTTGAAATCTCATCAAAGAAGAAGAAGAATATGGAAGTCTTTGCATTTATTTTTAGTCTGGTTGTCAGCCCCGTGAATGCCCAGACTTCCATATTCTTCTTCATCTTTGATGAGATGTCAAAAATAATATCATTTAATATTCGCTATTAATGGTTCTATCTTTAGAAGTTAGAACAACTTGGAGGAATGAAGGTTTAAAACATTTAAAACAATATTCTTATTCTGACCCATGTCTATACCCAACAATGCATAGACTCTGCATAATTTTACATTGACTCTGTTAATCTCTTAATAAGCAAAGACGCGGTGATGTGACTTTATCAACACAAAGTTTTAACATGCGTTAAAAGACTTAAAGCTTAAAGGTACTAAGTCGATACGTCGATACGTGGGTAGAACAATTCCGGCGTCGAATTCAATTAAGTTGTGTAGGAAGTAAACCGTTATTTACTGTCAATGTTACGGTGTGTACGTTTTTACAATTTACATAAAAACGACTCGTTTTTTAATTAAAATAGCTTAAATTCTCGTGTATATGTACATTGAGCTTATTCATTTTCAGATGAGTTCAAATGCTGAAATCGTATTGTTTGTTTAATATTAATAAGGAAGTAATGGATATCGAATAACGGTGCTGAATTTATTAGATTATGCGAAAGTGGCTGAGATTGATTTCCTGTGTTTAGTTCCATCTCAATTATTTGCTCTTCCTTGATTTCTAAAGTTGAATTTGAAAGAAGGGAAATAGATTCATCATTGAATATATAAATATATTTATTTATAAATATGTTTATATATATATATATATATATATATATATATATATATATATATATATATATATATATATATATATATATATATATATATATATATATATATATATATACAGTGGGTGGCCAAATTATTAGGGACACTTGTCCTTTTTTGTAATTTTCAAGTTTAAATGAATTTTATGATCAAATAAATGTGTTCTAATTAAAAAATATTATTTATTTTTGTTGCTGGTATCATAATTATTGTTTTTAAGACGTAGCAATGCTGCAAAATATCAAAGAAGTAATTTTTTTCTCATTTTAGTGTTAATTAGTGAAAAATGGTGTTGGTGTGAGCTCAGTCAATATTTTTTTAAACCATTTTTCTGTATGTTTTTTGAGTCCAAGACTATAAAAAAATAAGAATTGTTAAATAATTTATTAGTTTTGCTAATTTAATAAGTTAATTTCAATTAATTTTTACTTAAAATTCAATTTAGTTTGAATTGAACCTTAATATTCTAAATTTAAGTATAGGCAAGTCTTTAGACATATCTCCAAGAAAATGTAGGGAAGTACCAACCTAACTACTTCATTCCACATATTTCTAAAGAGAGATAGCAGCACTCACAGGTATTTTGAAGTCAGGAATCAACCGGATAAAAAGAAAAATTCATAAAAACCCACCTCTAGAAGCAGCCCGCGTCTGAAAAAGTGGCAGAAAAACGATCACCACTCCGCGTGGTCACTGTAAAATCAGGGACATCTATTTCCAAAATCGTAAAACGTGTGTTGATTGTCTACTACGTTGATAAGCGATGTAGGAATCAACGCCTCCAAAATGATAGTTTGGAGACGGTTAGTCGAAGCAAATCTAATTGGTCGACGTCCAACCAAAAAACTACGCCTGACTGAGGCCATGAAGAAAAAACGACTCTTATGGGCCAGAGTACTCCGGAATATGACTGTTTCGGATTGGAATCGAGTATTTATGACTTTCATTTGTATAATAAAATAAGAAGATAATAAAAAATACACATTTTTGCAATCATGGTAATACTTTATAGGTCTGCTTCTAAGAAGAGTCAACATTTAAAATTTTGGTGGGAAAAACTTAATTCGTCCGACGGGGCCCAGGAGAAAAATTCCACCCGGACTGCCTGGTAAAGAGGGCTTAAAACACCCTGTTAGCATAATGTTGTGGTCCATGATCTCATTTTAGGGTATGGGACGCATCCATATCATGAAAGGGACCATGAGGCAAGACCAATACCAGCGAGTACTGAAAAGTCGGCTCCAGCCGAGGCTAAGGAATGGTTCCCTGGTGATGAAGAGTATGTGTTTATGCATGAATTGGTACCGTGTCATAAAGCCAGGAGTGTTGCCGCATTCCTGGCTGAAAAAAACGTCTGTTGAGTATGTGTTTTGCCTTGCCCGGGCAATTTGCTGGATATGAACCCCATTGAAAACATTTGGAGGCTAACGAAACGGGAAATTGCTAAAAAAGTCATCACCACCAAGCGGTTACTGATAGAAACTCTTATCAGAGTATGGCATGGTAACCCTAATCTTCGGCACAATATAAAAATCTTCATAGAAAGCATGCCCCGACGTTTGGAAGTTGTAATCGCAGCAAAGGGTGTTATTACTAAGTATTACGGTTTTTTCTGAAATTTTTGAATAATCGCTTTTTATGATAAAAATTAATTACTTTTATTAAATGTTTGATTACATTGTTTCTAAATTCTAAATAAAGCACCCCAATCAATAAAAAAATAATTAAAAAACCTAATTGTTCGCTCATTAAATTAATTTGAACATGAAAATTACAGGAAATTCGAAGTGTCCCTAATAATTTGGCCACCCACTGTATATATATATATATATATATATATATATATATATATATATATATATATGTATATATACATATAATATATATATATATATATATATATATATATATATATATATATATATATATATATATATATATATATATATATATATATATATATATATATATATATATATATATATATATATATAAATATATATATATATATTTATATTTATATATATATATTTATATTTATATATATATATATATATATATATATATATATATATATATATATATATATACATATATACATATGTATATATATATATATATATATATATATATACATATATATATATATATATATATATATATATATATATATATATACATATAAACATATGTATATATATATATATATATATACATATATATATATATATATATATATATATATATATATATATATATATATATATATATATATATATATATATATATATATATATATATATATATATATATATATATACATATTACCGAATAATTAAGTTCTAACAACCTAATGAATTTATGAAAGAAGCGTTATGGAGTAAACCACTTCAATGCATTTTGTAAATGATGTACGTTAACGTACGAGTATTGCCAAGACTTCGTTCTATCCAATTATTTCAATTAAGCGTAGCGACATGACTATCTTACAAAGTCAGAGCGCTTCGAATGCGTCTCCTGACAATTCACGAATTTCAAGTTAGTTGAGACTTTACTGTCGCAAATGAGCGATATGTACTATGCAAGTGTGTATGTATATACCATTTAGTCGTCACTCAATTTTTAGGAAAAATAACTCTATGCAAAATAAAACATTGAGTCAAATATACTATTTTTATTTTATTTTTTGAGTTATTATACAGACCTGAATGATGGAAGTTTAACTTCTGAGACATGAAGTCTTTAATAAAACTCAAGTGGTATAAAACAAGTGTTTTCTTTAATCATTGTACTATTTTTATATTGACTCATTTAAAGAAAAATGTTTAAACATTGACTAATATTGAAATGATTTATTAGAATTATGTATTCATGTTTATATGTATAATGGAACCTCTCATAACGAACGTAATTCGTTCCAGAATCTTACTCGTTAAGCGATTTTTTTTTTAATTTTAACTGGTGCGGAAGTCCCAGCTTACATGTGAGTGAAAAGGGGACTTTCCTTTTCTCTGTAACTCGTTTTTTTTTATCAAAGAAAGTATTTAACTTTTTTTGCTCCCGTGAATTACTCGTTATGAGAGGTTACACTGTATATATACAGTCCTGGCCATATGTATTAGGCACCCCCTACAGCATTGGTTTATATCTTTAAATACTGCGACTCTTGGAATTCTTGCAATCTTTTCGGATTGTATCGTACTTTGATGGATTTTACCTACTACTTATTACCTGCTATCCTGATCTACGACAGTTAGGGGCGTGGTTTATTTAAAAACACTCCATAAACCAATTTTAATAATCAGTTTTATATGTGAAACATTGCTCTCCAGTTATTTTAATCAGTGAATAAGTGGTTTATTTTCTGTACTTTTCATTTAAGCCTTCATTATTTTATATTAAAATGACAAATTGGTCTCAAATAATTTTATTGAATTCAGAAGGGTAAACCCAGGTAAAAACAGTTTTTTAAAAAAAAAGTAAATGATCCCGATGTGCGGTCCAAACAACAATTAAAATATTTTTTAACCTGGTTCTTATAAAAACCGCTCAAAACTAGCAGAAAACGGATCACCTTAAGTCGCAAAGACTGAATTTCAGTTAATGAATCATTCAATCGTCTTAGTATTAGTACCTATATACTATGTAATGATATTTACACCTTACATTTTTATCTTCATTTGAGAATATATGCATCTATTTGAAATATTTTTTATTAAAAAATATTTAATGATACAATATAAAGGTATAAATAAATTTTCCCTTTGAAAGAATAAAATGATTTTTCATTTGAATAATGTATGGTATTACAAACGTACAATAAGATAATTTAAAAAATGTATTCAATTTATTTTAAATATGAACGCATTTCTAAGTTTATCTTCTCATTTATATTCTTAATGTTTTGGGTCAACACAATTTCTATTTAAGATGAAATCGTTTTACGTAGATAGTATATGAATTATTTTATCCTGTCTTGTATATAATATTTCACCTTGGTTTAGAAGTACGTCTTCTCATATCAAAAGGAGTACAACATTCTTTAGCTAAAACAACACCCTCAGTAGCAAACGATCAATCACAAGAATTAACTAACATCATTTTTCATATTCTCGTTACAATCGAAGTCTCGTTACAGTAAACCAACGATGCAAGCGTAAGGGTGTCTCAAGGTGAATCTGTTGTACAAAAACGAAATGTAAGTTATATGAATGAAGGTGTTTAAAGATGGTTACTGATTTAGTCAAGTTATTAACCGGTTTTTATTTATTTCAAAGAAATGCCTTTGAATAAAATGTACTCATGTATGAAACTTGTTGCAGATTTTAGAACTCTCTTTGAATGATAATTTCTCTTTTTAGAATAAAAAAAAATACTACCAGAACGAAGCGTGTTACGTAAATAACTGAATGCTACGAGGGACTCATTTAAAAATGAAGAAAATAATCCCTGAAGTATTTTCTGGAAAAATAAAATATTAGACTCAGCGCCAGCGTGTGAATTTACAGGTGTATTTGTGTTTAAACTGTATTTAGGAATAGGTTTCCGTTATTATTTTTCGATATTGCGTTAGATATTAATCTATAATAAAGTTATATTATGACGTTGAATTGCTAGACACACAAAATACACACATTTTAATACATATTAAGTATTCTTGAAGTGTCGATAATATTTAATCGTGAAATCCTGAGATAAGCCCTCAAATAAAGGGTGCTCAATACTTTGCAACTATTTGTTTGGATTCTAAATTCTTCAGTTATATTTGTACATAATATGTATCTAACGCCTATCCGCTCCTAAAGATGCATAGGATACAGTTATCAGATTGACGTGGTATTTTGTATTTAGAATTTTTCTTCAGTTTATCGCAATATTCAGAGTAAATTTATTTATTTTTTAGTCATTTAATATCATTTATTTTATTTTTCGTAGCTACAAAACGATTATGTAAAAATAATTTTATAAAGCTTTGAAAATTTTAATAATGCGACATCATAATGGTTATATCGATAGGTAAAAATAAAACATTTTTTGGTTTCCAACATTGAAAATTTCCCCACAATATAATTATGGAACACTGAACACCTATGTAAATATAAAACTAAATGTACGTATAAAGTAAATATTTAAAAAAAAAAAAAAATATTTTATAATTTTTGAAAATGTTAAGGGAAAAATACCGAATAAACATACCATAAAAAGTGCGTCTCGTATATTAATAAAGTTAATTACTAGAGAAGTTCTTGAAAATGAAAACTCATTTTTATTTGGACAATCATTACCAAAAATATCCTTGATTGCAAAAGTATGGTATTTTTATATTTATATATATATATATATATATATATATATATATATATATATATATATATATATATATATATATATATATATATATATATATATATATATATATATATATATATATATATATATATATATATATATATATATATTATATAGTATATTTGAGATAATGTTTATACATATACAATTTTAATTACAATTGTACAAAAAAAAATTAAAATGATAATTTATTTTTTTACCTTTGGCTTTTTTATTCGGATTCTGTAAAATCAATAGCTAAATCAATTGTGGAAAAACTAAAATGGGACTTTTTGTCTAACTAAAGTTTTGATATTTGCTTTATAATTTTTTAGATTTTTTCTATTTAATTTGAATTCATATTAAATTTTATTACCATTTTAATAAATGTTATCGAAAAATGTTAACCTTTATACATTTATTAAATATTTTGGGTTACGCCTAACGCATATTTTACAAGCAATAAACAAAATTCCAGAGACAATTAATATCACATAATAATCTTAAATTCTGGTTTCAGTTATCTTTCATTTAATCAGGCATTCCAAATATTTTGTCTTGTATGTAGATGTCCCCTTTTATATATTAAAGTTTTATTTAAGTGAGACATTTAATGATAATTCCTTCTTTTTTTCCTTAATTTATTTGACAGTCGTTTTATTTAATATGTACCTATTTTGAAAATACCATTTACCTAGTATTTTTTTTTTTCAAAATTACATATTTTGATTCATGTTGTAACGTAATTAACGTGAATACAGTGTTTAATGTTGAGTGGATCGAATCACGTGTTACAATACGTTATAATATTTATTTATGTCAATGCAGCACTTCTATTACTGATAACTAAAATATACCCCGTCTCAATCCTAGAATATTTAATGTTTCAAAACATTGTGAATATGATACAATTACAAAGTATTTTATTTTTGTTTTTAACCTACATAATATGGATAACATACCAACCCCTAATTAGTAAAATAGTTGGAAGAATACGATTATGAGAATTTTTCAAAAGCTTTATCCAATGGCAACCTTAAAAATGACACAACATTTTAAGTGTGTCCAAATACTTGTTCACAAAATCTGGATTATCTCCAATTACTGGAGTTATTTTCATATATATATTTTTTGATATCTCATCGAAGATGAAGAAGAATATGGAAGTCTGGGCATTTACGGGGCTGACGACCGTCATTGGCTGGTTTAAGTGATCACTTTACACACGTGTAACATTCACCAATTCTACCCATTATTGACAACCACACTACTCAAATTATTGGAAGTTCTATATATATGAACCAATTTTGAGACATTGTTCTTGAATCACTAGAACTTCGCTAGACACATCTTTTGGTGAGATGAAAAGAAGCTTTTTATTGAGCAGAAAGTCTTTTATTATTAGATTTTTCTGGCATTTCTCATGTGCGTGATTATAATCCCGGATTCGGACCTCACATACTAATAAAAGAGTTTTTTCTCAAAAAAATTAAGTTATTATAAATAAGAAAAAAATCACTGAAAAAATCCATTCAGATTAGGAGTCGAAACAATCGGCGGGTATGTATGAGGAGATGCATAAACGTGGAAGAGGCAAAGAATGTTTGCAAGGGCAGAGTGGTGCGGCATTCTATTTTCTCTGCCTTCCCCTGCGGGGAAGTGGCGTGATGGTTAGTTAGTTAGTTAGTTTAAGAAAAAATCACTGCTTACTCAATTTTCACAAAAAAACATGTATACGACATTCACTATCCGGTCCATATTGGGGATAAACATGGTCCTTTTAATGAAAATTCCATGTATTCAAGAAGAGAAATATCTCATCACATACCTAAATACGTTACATACATAATTGTACGCAATACACAGAAATATATTATTTTATTGAGAAATTTAATAAAGAGATGTATGAATGTAAAAAAGTTAATACAAAGTATATGGATGACGAAAGTTTGCAAGACAGAGTGGTGTGGCGTTTTGTTCTATCTGTCTACTAGGGGAGATTGTTAGTTTTAAAAATTCAATATAATTTTCGTTTTAAACTCCTGTCCTTTTCAACGTAACCAAATACTTTGGTAATAATAATATAAGTTGGCTTAATTGAAAATTGTGAATCAGAGTCGAGTTCTGATGTCTTGATTAGTGACGTGGACTTTGAGTCGAAGGCTTTAAGTTCGATCTCCACTCTGACAAAACTTAATTCCTATTATCAAACGCAAGCCGTATAGGCTTACCAGAGTTAATTGATTTGATATCATTGGAAAATAAATGTTTTTCTTTTCTAAAAGTCTGTTTATTCCATTTCGTTTTTCATGCAAACGAGGTCAGGATACTAAAGGTTTTACTGTATTTATTCACTCTGAATTTTCATGTTTTCTTTAATAAAGGTTTCCAGGATAATTTTTTTTATAATATGTTTTTGATAAAAGGCTTGAAAAAGTAGGGTTTAGTACTTACTACTGAATAAGTCACGACCTTTCTGTTTGTATACACAAACACACACACACATTCTTTATTATTTAAAGCCATTATGAGAAAATTGCTAGAATTGATTCATATGGTTAGTGGTTTGTTTGAAATTCATGGTACCGTATATATTTAGAGATATACATATTTAAACACTTTAAATTAATTGAAGAATCAAATTTAACAACTGTGTTCAATATGAATACTATCATAAACATTATTTTTTTTAATAATAAAATTTAGGCATAAATATTAGGTATCAGAAACCAATTTAATATCTAATTCGTTAAAAACGAAATGGTTGCTGTATACATACAAAAAGTTTATTATCATGCGTAAAAGCTGGGAAATTCCAGAATAAAAATAACCGTAATTTATTTTGTAATTAAAACTGAGTTTCATTATAAAATTTAATTATTCCGTCATTGCGCTCCTCGCTTCCCTTACAGTTTTCAAATGTGTGTCAGAATATTTGTCGTTGTAAAGTGAATATATAAAACGAACCACAATCCTCACGAGACAGATTAGATATGCAGGTACATGGCTTTAATTTATGTTTTTCAAGCCGACAACTTATAATATGTATAACAGTGTACAAAATCCCACAATTGATTAAGTGAACGACTAACAGTTTTACAAATAAAATATTGGGGTAGATGAACAGTGAATGCACAAGAAAAGCAAAGATAAAGGTGATAGTTGTGATTTTTTTTTAAATGTTTTTTAGTTGCCTTAGAAAATTATCCTTGGGTATTATGTACAAGGATTTATAGCATAATTGGTTATGTCTTAAAATTGATAGTAGATGTGTGTAGTTCATAATAAATGAATAATGATGATCCCTAAAAACAATACAATACATACAATGCATTCAATATCATTTATCGATCAAGATTTGTCACATAGCTTATTTTTTGTTTCATTCGTCTTGTCATATGTATATAAGACACCAACAAATCCGATAGATCTTTATGTCCTATTGTCTCAACAATTTTTGTCAATTAAATACTTCCTTTTGCATATTCTGTTTCCAATTTAGATCTTTCTTTTTCGAATATTGGACATATCCACACTAAATGAGAGACATCTTGTGATCACGTCTCATCACATTCACAAGTAGAGTTTTGTCTTATTTTAAAACGGAAGATGTATTCTCGAAATGCTCTTTGACCGGTAAAAAATTGAGTCGAAAGATTTTTAAGGGAAGGTTGCTTTATCTTATATTTCAGCTGTTCTTGACGAATTTAAGAATTCGTCTTTGGTGCGATGGAGCCCTATATACTATATATTTACGTACATCAAAAAGTTGACGCGAATAAACCTCATAAAAACGTTGCGTAACACCAAGACCTCATGTTTTTCCTTACCTCGTAATTTGTAGACTTTACATCAGTTATTATGTCATCCTACGATATCTGATTTGATGCTTTCAGAGTATGTTTCTTTATGTACTGTGCGCAATATTTAAAACAAATTACACGTGGGAGGTTGCGCTAGATGAAACATTTTAAGAATAAACATATAACCTTTTTATTGTTTTGAAAAGTTTTTTTCTCAGTCTCAGTCGGTTTAATTTTTTTCTTTTCATTATGACATCTTGACATAGGTAAAGAAGACTATGGAAGTCTGGGTATGTGCAGAGCTTACGACGCGCCATATGCTGGTTTCATTGATCACTTTATACACTTGTAACATTCACCATTTTACCCATGATTAACAACCACACTACTCATTTTTTATAGTAACTGCTACATATATATCGACAATCTGATGACACTTAACGTGTGAGGAGCCATCTAAGGTTGGATTTGGAAAGCTTTTCAGGGGTCTCCCAGTATGTATAGTAATCCGGTAATGATCTTGCATTCATCTGAGGTATCTCTACATGAGAGAGTACGGCTATTATCCTTGGCTCTACCCTACCGAGTTTATCCAGGGTATGCTTGGCTACATTAGTTTAGAGACTAGAAGGAATGTGTATTTCATTACGCATTTTTATCGATTGTTGCGCGGTATTATCGTAAATCCTAAAATTATCCGGAGCATTGATCTGTATGTTCCCGATAGTTACTTAAGACAGCGTCGGCATAGATTGTTTCACATTTCTATACACAGGACCAACCTGCTGATGGTTATGCCTGTAAGGAGAGCTACCGTTATGTTGAACAATATCTCATTGGGTATTGATCTGTTCCATGCATCTGAAGGAGTTTTCCGAAGCGGGATTTTGTAACACCTCTAGCAATAGTATTCTTGCATATCTTTGATTTTGTGTTTATTTATGTATACGCTTTAAATTTTAAGTTAGTAATGTATATGTAAATGGTAAATAAATTGATTTGAATTGAATGGAATCTAAATAAAAGCTTTACAAACAAGGATAGATCCTGTGAACTCATATGTAGCACTTCCAAAAATTCTAGTATTGTGGTTGTCAATCATGGGTAGAATAATGAATGTTGTACGTATGTAAAGTGATAACGCAACTAGGCTGTGATAGGTCATAAGCTCTGTAAATTCACAGACTTTTGTATTCTTCTTTATCTATGTTGAGATGTCAAAACACTCATGTTACTTTAAAAGTACACTCGTGATATGAAATTGAAGGAGAATATGTAAATACTAAAAGGCGTTTAGTTCCCAAGACATCCCCACTTGGCGGCGAGGTGTGGTACCGTGAACATGTATAAAGGGGTAATATGGTAAAATGGTTGGAACGGTTTAAGTTCAGATAGTGAAGCTTATATGATGTCATATCCATCAAACCCCACCCTCCCTCTTGCTCACCCTTGTATCTGTTTTGTAAAACCATACCAATGAGTAATTATTACACGAGGCGATATACGTAGCTAATTCTACCTACAAATAATTATATTAAAATTTCGAATAAACTTTGACTGTGTACACATTTCAAGTGTTGCCTGTAATATTAATATTTTTTTTAATAACAACATACTAATAAATAATTATAGTCTCTAGTCACAAAAAAATAGTATACGTCCATCTTTAAAACGAATTTGTTAAGATAATATTTATATTTTTCAATCGTTAAATATGACGATAAATGTGACTAAATATAATCAAAGCGAAATGACATAAATGGTTTAAAACTACAAAAACTTTTGATCGTTTTACGTTTTCTTTTTCTTTATATACTTATTTCATAACGTTTTGAAAATATTATTTTTATAATATATGGGTGTATCTAAGTAAAAAGGCATCTGTAAAATGAAATCTTTCCCAATCGTACCATAGATGGCTTCAGTGAAGTCACACGTAAAGACTGAAATGTTATTAATCATGGGTAGAATGGTGAGTGTTGCAAGTGTGTAAAGTGACCACTTAAACAAGCCTATGACGGTCGTAAGCCCTGTAGATGCCCAGACTTCCATATTCTACTTCATCTATATTGAAATGTCAAAAAAATGATATAAAAATAACTCTGTAGTGGAGAAACCCAGATTTGGACGCACTCGAAATGTTGTGAATTATGAAACAGTTTATAGTATGTGTACCAAATCCTGAGAGTTCTCAAGTATACCATGTGTTGATAATCGTCAGCGTCAGATGTGATAGGGTCGGAGATCCAAATTACTACAGACCCTTATCAATGACCCGTAAAACCAGTTTCGCTTAAAATATGTAACGATAAGTTTCCAACCAGCACTTTTATTACGCAAGCAATCACTATTTAGGTAGTATATGAGTGTTACGTGATATCGCTAAGGGACAATTTTATTTTAGATTTTGTATATAAAATATTACTTGTGTACACGTCACATTTTTAAAATACCAAGCTGTATTTAGATTAGTTCTGGCTTGTGAGTAGTAGCTTTTTTATCAAAGGTACGGGGAGCAGTAATAATACCTTTTATTTGTTTTACATTTATTGCGTGGTTTTGAAAGAGGGATGTTTTGAATAAAAATAATCATGTACATATGAGAGAGAAATATTTTTGATGTCTCCTCCTATAATCTTCGTTCAGCTTTTGGGAGACCATTTAGGAAAAAAATGGCTCATCTTTAGAGCTCATTTCTTTGGTACTCTTCTAAAAGATAATAACTCCGTTTTCTTATACTTTTAATATACTCTGCCACAAGAAGAAATAGAGCACAAAGAATAAACTTTCACATATTAAGAAACACATTTATTTAATTTCTGTACGTAAATGGCAACATGAACTGTTGCATTGTCTTTTGAGAATTCGATTTCTATTAATACACTTTAGAAATAAAATCTTAACTCTACTTCACTGGTAAAACATAAGCTTAGCAAAGCTTTTATATTATGTATACACTTTACACTGCGACATTTTTTGCGTTTGCATTTATTATCTGCGACAAGATTTACAATGGACAGTGGCTTATGTTTTAAACCGTATACGGTGTTTAAAAAGTGATGCGGAATGTATCGAAACACGCGTCATTATGTATATATATATATATATATATATATATATATATATATATATATATATATATATATATATAAATATATATATATATATATATATATATATATATATATATATATATATATATATATATATATATATATATATATATATATATATTTATATATATAAATATATATATATATATAAATATATAAATATATATTTATATATATATATATATATATATATATATATATATATATATATATATATATATATATATATATATATATATATATATATATATATATATATATATATATATATATATATATATATATATATATATATATATATATATATATATATATATATATATATATATATATATATATATATATATATATATATATATATATATATATATATATATATATATATATATATATATATATTTATACAGGTGTCCCATAATCTAACGTATTCCTTTCAAGGGGTGTTAGGCTCGCTATGACTCACAATGACTCACTCTGTAATTATTGTACCAAAATAAGTATTATTTTAAAATAATACAATATATTTTTCTATTTCTGCATATAATTCTGCCATACTTTTGAAATAATAATAAAGAATTTCCTCAAATAATTTGCTTTAAAACATAGTCTTTTTACAAGTTATAAAATGTCTTTTACTGCTAACATTCTTAGGTAAACTTCAATGTACTCAAAAGGAAAAGGTTTCGACGTTTATTGTACAAAAAAATGAATGATAGAATCAACAGACTTCTCTTTAATACAATTTTACAACCCTCGATATAAGTTCTTAACATTGAATCGAGGTCATGTGTAATAAATTGTATAGAAAAAATCGACCTTATTTTTCTCATAAAATAAATAGTCGGCTCTGGAATTTTGATCAAAAATGTACATAGCCATTTGCGATGACTTGCCACTGAAAAAGTAAATGTTTTTCTACATATTTTCTCATATTATCTTTTAAATAATTTTCTACAAATGAACGCGTTAAACTCAGAATTTAATATGTTCATATTTATCAGGTGATTTAACAAAATTCTTCTTTCAATGAATTTCCATATAAAAAAAAATTTCATGTGCCTTACCATCATAATTAACTACATTCACAAATGATGATGTAGAGAAAAATGTTATTTTATTTTTTCCATCCGCAGTAACAAGGGAAAAACATCAATGATATTGCTTTACCTGTGATAAAATTGAATTAATATGAACGTTATTTTTTTTTAAATACCTTGAATATGTGGTTGGCTGATTTGGATATGTCAAAAATATTCCATTAAAAATATTCCCGATTTTTTCAAAAAGTATATTTTATTGTATTTTTTTTTAAATCACAATAATTAATTTTAAATAATTCATTCATTAAGCGCTAAAATGATGCATAGGGCACGGCGTTAGATTAACGTCGTGTTAAATCCATCGTGAATATATGAAGGTAGTGATCAGTCTTGCGCTTCATATTCATAATTATAGGTATAGAATATGTTTCATGGGATGCAGGTGACCCAAGTGAAGGAGCTTAGGGCGAATGACATTTTCGCTATGTGGGATGGAGAAAAAATAATAGGTTTGTTTAAAAAAATTAAGAGTTAAGAGATACTTAGCGTTCCATACCCCTACTTTTACTAGATTATGAAAGATTTAAACTGCTTATTATTACCCCTCTTTCCCTTCAGGGTGTCACAATGTAACGTAAGTCAAAACGTTACAATTTAATAAAAAATAAAAATAATTTACTCACCTATAAAACTTTTGACATAAATAATATAATAATGTTGTTCAAAGTCTAAATTCTTGTGTCGAGTAAATAATTTTCATTATAAAGCCACTTTTGTATATTCACCAAGAATCACTCAAACATTTCCATTATTTTAAGGTTCAGACCTTTTAGTCGTAAGTTGTCACATGCAAGGTGCTGAAATACATTATATATAATGTACATAATACACGCTATATAAGCCAAAAGCATTTTGTTTCGTAATCAGAACTACGTAGAATAATTTAAAAACAAAAAAAATGCACACTTCCAAGTATTCCTAACATAGTTTTAGTATTGAAACTTTACTATTCTATTATACCTAGTTTCGTTGATTTAAAACGCCTTTCCTGATTCAAATCTACGAATCTTTTGATGTTAAAACGTATCGCTCACTCCTTTCAACAACGTCAAATATCAAAAATCGTCAATTTTCAGTTATGCGTGTTTTCGGAATGGCCATAAAATGTACTATAACCCAGCAAAAGCGGCATATTTTTGACTTAATATTTACCCGCTACAGGGCAGAAAGTGTTGCATTTCGAAGAAAAGGTATTGTTTTTTTTTATTTTTATAAAACTAAATATTTTTCAAATGGCAAAAAAACCTTTAGGTTTTACCTTAAACGATCTGTTGTAGGTACAGTAAAAAAATCAATAAGTGGCTTGATATTTATTTTTAATACATTTTATAATAATCTTAAACTTTAAAAACGATCTCCTGAAATATCAAGTTTTTTTTAAATATGACGTTGTTGAAAGGAGTGAGCGATATGGCATAGTAGATTTTTTAAGTAAAAGTTTTTCTTTTATTTTATATCACTGTACAGGTAATTTTAAATAAGAGGAAGAGTTTTAAGCTTAAATATACTTGTTCATCTAAGAAATTTGTCAAGATTGTATCACAACTGTAGATACTTATTTGTCAAGTGGGACGAGGCCAAAACATTTACCTTGCAAATATTCCGCGCCAAGTGTTCTTCATCACCGTTATAAAACATTTCTTTGTTCAGTGGAACATTTCATCAGCTACGCATAGGTGTGACGATTGAAGATTGTAGACAATCCGCCTTTTCTCTGCTATTATTCTCAATTTCCAAAGAACTTTTCTGCAGTTTCATTAAATAAGTGAGCTTAAAATATGAAGACATTGCGTTGACGTCATTTACCTTGTTCTAACAGTGAGCTATTTACATTATGTTGCAAAGGATTACATCGTAGTACAATATTTTTTTAATGGAAAACACATTCCGAAAAAATGTGGAAATTCGCACATTCTGTGTTTGAGATCCGTGTAGAAAAATAAAACATCCAGTTACAAAAAAAACTTTTTTTATCGTCCAGTTCAAACTGATATACAGTATGCTGTTGATAACCTCTGTTTGCTTTTGGAATATCGTAACTTACAGAAAAAGACAATAAACAAATTTGTGTAATTACATAGATGAATTAATTACAATTCTAGAATCGATTGAATCATATGTAAATCATTTATCATATAATGCGGAAAGTTTTAAATTTATTTTATTCGATCTAGGAGTAATCAATTCTGGGTCCATTGTTTTCTGTCACTAAGCTGGAATAAAATATTTCCATGTGAAATGAAATGGGTTGACAAATGCTTTTTTTTAATTCCCCTATTTTCAGTTGAAAATTTTTCTGATACTTGAATTTATTTATAAATTGGAAGTTTGAAAGGCTTTACTGTCTTAATTTCATAAAATATTCAAGTTAGGCAATTTAAAGTGCTCCAAAAGAAAACGGAAAATAATTTGCGTACCCAACATAAATACAAGGTATTCAGATTCTCAGATACTACTTCTCAAGAAATAGAATGACATAAAACTTTTCACCTTATTTTAAAACCTATGTTTTATTTTTTCTAACTGTTTCATTTCATTGTTTGACAAATAAATTCATTACTTATTGGCACACCCATGACGTATTATGTATTTTTATCACGTAAACGTGTCGGCACTAAACAGACGACAACGTTAATTACAAACTAACAGCATTTTTCTTCTGCTATTCATCCCACATAATATTGAAACGTGACAATGGAAAGGACATTTAACATTCAAATTTTAGGGAAGGCATTTGTGAAACAACAAAACACAACAAGATTTTGATCTGAAATAATGATAAACCAAATGTGTAAAGCATTTGTCATGTGTAAAATAAACATGCATTTTTACTTTGTTGGAATTCTTTACTTAATTTCTTGCCTGGACAAACTCGTAATCATACGTGCGATGTTTCAAATCCAATCCCGCAATATTGAAAGAGTTCAACAATTTTGAGGTATTTTTAAAAACGGAAACTAGATCTTAAAATTTTCAGCGGTCGAATGTGTTGAGTTTAATTAAAATTGAAATAAACCTGTTTCAACCATTCCATATCTCTTATATTACTCACCGCAGTACTCAATAATAACGGCCACATGCGATTTATAAAATGAGTGATCCTATGGAACTATGGGATTTTCATAAATGACCAAAAGATGTTTCGTAATATCGAGTTTGAATAGTGAGAGTACTCTAAACTCTAAGTTTTTGTTTTTCAAAATTTTTCGTCCGTATTAAGATAGCAAACATAAACTCCAGTCATCGAATTATTCATTTATGAGTATAAACGCATGAGTGGCAGTAACATACGAAAACTTTTAAAACCCGAACGATTTTTGTAACCCGCATGAAAACGTTGCGTCTGAGTTCGTACTGTGGTCCGATCAACTCTAATCGTTAAGTTACGTAAAGTTATTGTTTGTTCACTAACTCCCGGGTTCGCTTCCCGATCGGGTAAACATCATTTGAAACAAGCTTATGCCATATTCAATAACACTTCGCCCCTAGAAAACTCCATCCTGATAAAATCTATCATCACGATTCGTACATTTATCTGAGTACAACGTATCGTTTTTTCCTATTTTCATTTTTCCTTGCTTTTTTCAAAATTGGTTTGGGAAGTTGTCTGTATTGTATGTTCTGTGTAAGGTAATTTTAACGGCACTTCACTTTTTTAATGCCAGAACAGAGTGTTTATATGTATATAAATGTGTGTATATATATATATATATATATATATATATATATATATATATATATATATATATATATATATATATATTAGTGTGTACAAATATTATATATATATATGTATATATATATATATATATATATATATATATATATATATATATATATATATATTTATATTTATATATATATATATATATATATATATATATATATATATATATATATATATATATATATATGCATTATTTTTGCTGTTTAGAGATTCATAATCACACAAAATAATTCAGTTATTAAAATTGAGAAATTCTATAGCTTACTCATAATGTACTTAAGATATTACCAGTGTAGAAATCCAAACCAAATACAAATAAATACCGTTTCAGAATATAAATACAATATGACGATTATAACTCAATTATAACAATATAATAATGGTAACAATGGTTCTTATGAAGGTATCGTAAACGAAATACATTGGACTATCTAGAATCTAAGGCAAAGATTCAATTTAATAAAGTAATAAATTTAGGTGCGCTTAAGAGGTGTAGAAAGCTCTCTAGACCCAAAAGGGCAGAAGGAGGCCGCTGAAGACGACATGTGCCATTTGTATCAAGTAGGAAAAAATATGTTTCTTTGGGATTGGGGGGGAAGAAATTTTAGGGTAATGGTATTTTAATTTTATTGTTACGAAATAATGAAATTAGATTCGAAGTTTTTTTAACGTTAATTTTCACCAACGTTAGTCATTTCGTAAAGCTTAGCGTTGCCCTTTGAAATTGTGAACTTTATTGTTTTGAGCGTCATAATAAAATCTATGTCTGGTAATCAGCTTTTTTTGGAAATAAAAATATGACTTGCCATTGGCAGAAACCTACTTTAACTGACCAAATGAAACAATTTCAATGAATATATACATATAATATTATTAAACACTAGAGATGCTATCATCCCCTGCATATCGTTTATACTTACATACTTTTGTAACCTTTATCATTCTGCTCATTTTTTAATATCTGTAAGACTTAATTTCTTGAAATTGTCTATAAAAAGTATTTAAACAACTGTTTTTGTATCTCAGTCGAAAATAACACGTAATGAGAATTTCATAAAGTAAATAGCTTTCCCTTTTCTACCCATTTTCATTTATAATATGTTGACAATACAATTTTTTTATCTTCTTTGATTCTGCATTTTCAAGACCGAGCCGAGTCTTTTGTTTTTTTCCCTCTTATCGTTTAGTTACAAACTTTTTTTTCGCAAATATTTATTGAAGACTGAAACCTTGTTTGTTATGTTTGAAAAACTTTCAATACACCTCAATTTTTCCAGCAATTGTGTCATACAATACAATCCTCAAAGTGCTATTGTTCATCGCTTGAAGTATTTCTGCAACTGATTTTATACGGTTTTCAGCTATTGAAAATCAACAAATATTTTTTTGTGAAATGTTAGTATTGTCAAAAGATTTTACTCTCTCTATTTATTAAATTCACACTGCTCATAAAAAATACTTTATATTTGGTTTTAGATTTAAAAATGGTTTTATTTATCTGAATTGTGCGATTTATTAATACCGTGTATGTTCATATTTTTTAGATATTTTTTTCTACTTATTTTTTAAATATTGATATGAAAAATTAAATATTTTCGGATATTATTTGTTATGATTGCACCTGAAAACAATGTGTGCACTGATTTTTCGATTTGGAGTTGAAATATATACGTTACGTTTATATTTATATATATATATATATATATATATATATATATATATATATATATATATATATATATATATATATATATATATATATATATATATATATATATATATATATATATATATATATATATATATATATATATATATATATATATATATATATATATATATATATATATATATATATATATATATATATATATATATATATATATATATATATATATATATATATATATATATATATATATTAGAGTGGACCGTTGATGTATGAAAAAAAATATTTTTTTAGATATCAAAGACAAATGGGTCTAAAAAGTTGCATTTTGAATTGCACATAGCGTAAAAAATATTTTAAAAAATATTACATACTACTTTTGGCCCTAAACCAGAGCTCAAAGTTTTCTGAAAAGCTATTTTTTGCGCTTTACCAGCTGCCATTTCGTATTTTAGTAATGTAAGCAGTTAAATTAAATGTTAACATATGTAACACACCTTCCTTAATAAGCACACAAGGTCATAAGTTGCACTTTTTGTTGTTATAAATCAGTAGCGTTGTTTTAGTAAGTCATTCTTTCCATCAGTATTAAACCGGCGCGCGGCGCTCAAAGGGATTGGTTGCGCTCTCCGTGTTTTTTCTTTTATCCCGGTACTTTTAAAATGTGTTATAATATTAAGTGTGATTAAGTATAAGTTTAAGATTATCTTTATAAACAATTAAAATTATTTTAAATACATTATGTTAATTGAAAACGACAAACCAACCAAGATTGAAATTTTTACATTTTGATATTTTTCACAATTCCCACAAAATATTAAATTTCACGTTTATAAGGAAAAAATATATATTAATAAAAGAAAAGTCATTCAGCAAGAAAAAAAATATTTAGAAATTTAGAAATTGGCTTTATATTTATTTTTTAAACCATATAAATGACGGAATTCACAGATTTTTCTGTATAAAGCAGAGTGCGAAAATAAAAGTATTTTTTATTTATTTACACTGTTTCTTACTATCGAATGATGGTATTTTAGTCCTGTACATTATTTTAGTTGGTATAATTCCATCTTTTGCTTTCTGGCCAGTTACTGTTATCGAGGCTTCTTTCACCATTTTAACGCAGCGTTCCACAAGGCCTACATGTGACAAGGGATGGATGATACAGTAAAAACTGATCTCCGATTTATTAAAATCATCTCTTAAAAGCTGTCCGATATTTTAATTAAGATTGGTGGTTGTGTAACTTATGATTTAGCCCTAATAATTATTTCTATGTAGTTGGTAGCTTGAAAATTGAGCTTCGGTAACTTAAATAACCTTAAAGTTTGCATCTGTCTTCTTCCGAGTTTCGATGATTCTTCTCAAATTAAGGTCCCGATATGGCTTCTGGTATCCAATAACAATGTTGAAACTGAGTTTATAGGATGGACAAAAAAGCATTCCTTTGAATGACAGGATCTTTTTTTATTTTAAATCATCCCCAAAGTTCCGGATAAACTTATTATTTCAATTACATAATTTGCACTATCCTATGGTTTTCTTATTACAATTAACCACGCTGAAGCGTAAACTGACAATTATTTGTGTATTTTAAAATAAACAGTTGTCAGTTATCGAGAGTGTGCCATTTTTCCAGGTTGTTGGTTTTTTCAGGTTTCACGATTTCAGGTTAACAATGTTCAATAGTAATAGATTGACACAGATGGTCCCAGCTTAGAGTATGTAGTTGGTTTACAGGTACAGTAAAAATCATAAGTAAAAATCATATTGGTGTAGTATGGCTTGTAGTCTTTAAGAACAACAAAAGTCAAAGTTGTAGCCCATCGGTCGGAAAAACCAAATCGTTTACACACACTTGTTATAGTTGTAAAGTTTTCCTCTTGGACGATGAAGGTTCAGGGAATGATTTTGAATTCACTGATTCTGTAGTTTCCTGTTATTATTTATTCCATTTTTATTTAAACAAAGGTGTTGTAACCTTGTTTTGATATGCGATAATTTTTCGATTTATTTTTGAAGTTCGGCTGTTTTTCCGATGAATTTTTGAAGATTATTTTAAGTCAATAGTGCCTATCATCATTTTTATACCGTTTCTACGATTTGACCTGGTGGTACGCCAAATATGGGACAAACTATCTCACTATGTCTATGTTAGTAGCGGGTTAAACTTATTTCTTGAATATTTCTGGCAGATATTTTGTGGCACATTTTATAAAACTATAAAATAAAACTAGAACTTGGTTTTTTTACCACATCCATTGATACTTTTCTCTAACTGGTTTCGACAAAAACCTTGTTGTCTTCTTGAATATACATGTATATGTCTATCCCTGAAAATAACAAAGTTCTTTTTGAAACCGGTTCGAGAAAAATTCCAAAAATAAAAGAGGCTAAAAACCAAAATCTAGTATTATTTTATACAGGGTTTAGATGAACTCATTTCGGTTTTAACTAACATAATAATGTATTTTAAATAACTGTAATCGTTTTTTAAGATAATTTGTAACCTAAATTATAAAATACTTTAAAATCTTACTCGTTTTTAAAGTACAGGGATCTAAAGAAAATTACGGACAGCGCAACCGATTCCTTAGAGCGCCGCGCGCCGGCCGAAAACTGATGGATATAAAGACAACCTAAAACAACGCTACCTATTTATAACAACGTAAAGCGTAACTTTTGCCTTTATGTGCTATTTAAGTAAAGTATATTACACATCTTAACATTTAATTAGACTGTCTATATTAATAAATTACGAAATGGCAGCTGGTAAAGCGTAAAAAAATGGCTTTTCCGAAAACTTTGAGCTCTGGTTGAGGGCCAAAAGTAGTATCGAATATTTTTTTAAATATTTTTTTCGTTATGTGCAATCCAAAATGCAACTTTTTAGACCGCTTTCATTGCTAAATTCGCAAAAAAACGTCATCGGCCCACTCTAATATATATATATATATATATATATATATATATATATATATATATATATATATATATATATATATATATATATATATATATATATATATATATATATATATATATATATATATATATATATATATATATATATATATATATATATATATATATAATATGTATATATATATATATATATATTACATTCTCATTTATTTTTCATGGCTACAACGTAGTACGGTATGCGGTAATGGTAAAAAACAAATAAAATTGGTTTAATTTCGTGGAAATAATAAACTAAACCCGGGAACCGTTACATTTGCAATAAGTCTTGTGTACATTTTATGAAATTAATATTTTTCATTTTGTGAACGTTCAATCAACAACTCTGTTTTCGAATGTGGACGCTTTCGTGACAAATCATCAACGACAGAGATTTATGGAATGAATGTAGCCAAGAAATGATAAAAATCATAAATCTATCGTCCAAAATAAAATATATGTAAATAATAATTAAAAATCACTGTAACATAGACATCAATTATTTGCTACACTTATATAAAATATTTACTCCCTCACGTTTTATAATTAATGTCTAGCGTTTAATTTTGATTTTTTATTACACTATGTTGTCGTTTATTTTTAGCGACACGAGTCTAGATATTTTCCATAAAAACATTCGTAATATGGATTACGAATTACACTTTAAAGTGAAGTTTAGTCACATGAATAGATCAACCTGATGTTAATTAAACATACTTAAGGACGGGAAAGGTATTTTTTCCGTTCGGTCGACGGATACTTAAGGACGGGAAGAGTATTTTTACCTTCTGCGCCGGCCTCATTTCAATGTCAGAAATGAAGGAAATATTTAATGTTTTAAATAAACATTATTTACCAATATCTTTGTTAAGGTCCTAACTTTATGTAAACAATTATCAAATCCTGTCGCCAGCGGTCTGCAGGCGTAAAAAACACCCATCCGAAATGTGTTAATTTGATCATCAATTATATGATGGTACTGGGAGTGCGATTAGGACTCGCAGGGTCCGCATTTAACAGTATGAAAGCTGTCTGGAGATCGGATTTATACTCGGCGAAGACCAAATGCCGCCTATACAATCCCTGAATTGCTCCTGTTCTCTTATACGGCTGTGAAACATGGCACCTTACAAGGGCCCAGAGCAGCCGTGTATTGAGCTTCGAGAATAGGTGTCTGCGGAGAATGTTAGGCGTGCGGTGGTTTGACTTTGTGAGGAATGAAGAGATAAGGCATAGGACGCAGCAAATCTTGGTCACAACTGTCGTCAAGAAAAGGCGATTCAGTTGGCTTGGCCATGTACTCCGTATGCCTCCTAAGAGCCTTAATCAAGCTTGCCTCTTTTACAAGGCATCAGGTTCGCGCCGCCCAGGACGACCACTGCTGACAATTCGTCGGCAGTTCTCGTCAGAACTTCGGGACGCGGATCTGACTTGGGAGGATGCAAGGGAGCTGGTAGCCGACAGAAAAGCCTGGAGACAGTTTGTGGACTCCATATGCTCCACCTAGGGAGCGGATATGGTTTAATATGGTTTAATAATGATGGATATTAGGTACTCGTAAATGGTAATGAAAAAGTTATGAAGAGTCCGCGTCTTAGCAGAAGCTTATCTTAAACAAGCTTGTATGACTACTTTGAGTTTCCTAGCTTTATTCTGGGATATATGTTTTGAAAAAATCTTTTTACGTACATCATTCTATATATCACTATACGGATCATTTATTTTAATGAATTTATTTACATATTGTACAACACAGGACACAGTTTATTCGTTATATGATCACAAATAAATTTATGTACAATAAAGGTGTAAAAAGCTTTTTTAGTCATTTTTATTTAATTTTTTTAATTTGACAAAGGATAAAAAATTTAGGATGTGATTTTGACACGTAATTATATTACTCACCCTTGTAAACATTAAAGAAATATCTTTGGACCAATTTCATTCGTTCATGAAAGGGTCACAGGGCGCACTTTGATCTCGTATTATAAAACCGCGTGGCATGGATGAACGAATAGATCATAAAATAAAAATAACATGCAATCAAATAATCAAAGGAATTTATTTAATTGTGTATCTCCAAATACCGTAAAAATTCGAGTGGTCCATAAAGGCTAACTTTTTATTATTTCTAAAAAATTAAAAATTAAATTGAAAATATCACGTTTTATACTAAACGAAAACAAAACGAAACAAACAAAAAACAGAATGGTCTTTGATATACAAGTATTTACTATTATTCCCTTAAGTTTTATTTTATATTAAAATTTCCCATGTAAAAAAATCTTTGTTAATAAACATGTACAACCGTTATAATTATGGTTACGTATAATATAAGCATCTGGAGAAACACGTATGGTAAATTAAATTAGAGTAGAACAAAAAAAAACATAAAATGAAATAAATATATATACATATACAAATATATATATATATATATATATATATATATATATATATATATATATATATATATATATATATATATATATATATATATATATATATATATATATATATATATATATATATATATATATATATATATATATATATATATATATATATATATATATATATAAATATATATATATGTATTCTTATTCAGGTCAAAGGTAAATATTTTTCGTCATGAGTTCGATTACCACGTATTAAAATTAATTCAAGATTTATTTGCGATTAGTTTGGGTGCTTGTGTTTTTTAATTTTATTATTATTCAAATCTACCTTCACTATCCTTAGTCTTTGCGGGTTTCTACCTAACCTAGCCTAATCTTTCCTGTTTTAACTATCCTAGTAGCAAACCTATAAAAATAAGGATACTGCATTATTTTAAAGGAGTTTTCTCTGTGATGTTGCGGGATGAATTGATTTCAACCTTAGGAAACCCAACCATTTAATTTGGCGTATCAAATATTTAACCAGATATCAGTTGGACCCAAATATTTTACGTTTTATTGATTTTTTATCGTTATTTATTCAATTAAAAAAAATAATAAAAATAAGGATACTGCATTATTTTAAAGGAGTTTTCTCTGTGATGTTGCGGGATGAATTGATTTCAACCTTAGGAAACCCAACCATTTAATTTGGCGTAACAAATATTTAACCAGATATCAGTTGGACCCAAATATTTTACGTTTTATTGATTTTTTATCGTTATTTATTCAATTAAAAAAATTAAGGCATTTTATTTAAATAAAGGGGAAATTCAGTTGATTAATAAAATGGAGATATTGCGCGGAATTCCCCGCAGAAAAATACTTTAATATGGCTTAGTTACTTAATTTTTATTCCTGTAAATATAGTTTCAGAGAAACTTTAATTAAACTTTAATGGCAAAAATACACGGTACCGGAAATGAGTGTAAATAGAAATTGTAATTGCAATTTCCACCCTCGCCCTCACCCCCTCTCCTCGTCGTCCCATAAAGTAGGTTCTATAAATGAAGTAACCTAAAAAACGTTATTATGTATACATGACAAACAAAACTGTCAACACTGCCACTTCTGGAAATAAGTGACTTACATTTATTCATTGGAGCAAAAATATTTAGTAAAGGGGAATTTTAGTAAATACAACCTAGAAATTTAATACTCGCGGTTTGCAAATATTGTATTTTTTGTATGATTTCTTTCAAAAGAAATAATTTCGGTAGTTGTACAAATAGAACACACTTGGTCCAAATTCAATATAAGATTTTAGGTTTTTAAAAAATGGTATACTGAAATACAAGATCCAAGTGAAAGCAAAGGAAAAAATTTCTTAAATATTAACATTGCATCTGAATTTGAAGAATTTGTTTTTGTCTTTTTACTATTTGTTTGTTTAAAAAACAAAATAAATCCCTTCGTTGCGAAATAACGCATACACTTTTCTTTAAACGTTGAAGAAAATATTTGAAGGTTATAAATTTTAATTATTTAATATTATTAATGTGATAAAATAATTCATAAAATATGAATGTATTTATATTATATGTATTGTTTTATTTTCACCATAATCATTTGATTTTTTTTATATTTACGTATAATATTAATATTTTTTAGTTACGATAATGACTTCAGCCACTGCCACTATGTCGACCCTCCATTAAACTAATGGAATATGTTGCATTATTGACCCATATTTATATTGAAATCAATTAAATACTTAAACAAAATATATTCATAGTTACAAAATATTTGCTTGAAATAGTTTTGTTTAAACAAAGCACGTCGAATGTTTCTTATTGTCCTTGGGCCTTAAATAAATAATATTGAAATTGTGTTCCCAGGAGTCCATACCAGTGGACGGTTAACTTCGTATTGTAGGCATTGGAAATAAAACTTTTTTCCGTGACGTCAATATTAACGTTAGAAAGGTTGCTTCACTTTATTTTCCCTTTTTCTTTCTTTTTAATCATTGATTTGTCACTTTACTGGCGATGAACTCTTAATCCTATCTTATTTTTATTATATTTATATAAACTTATGTGTTTGTATAGTGAAAAAATTAAAAACAGTTTTGTTCTAGTTTTAATTTATTTGACCTCTATTTCGCAATTTGGAAAATTCAGTACAAAGTGTACTAAATGAGAAAAGTTTTGTAATCGTTGAGAAGATGCTTTGGAAGTAAAAACAAAATATTTTATACTTTTATACATATTCAGTCCGTAAAAAATACTAATATTTTTTTTTATATTCGTTTATTTTTAAAAAATGTCTATCACAATCGTCAAAAACACATACGTTTAAAAAACTGGATAATATTTTCTGTACTAGGAACGTACCAACCTACCGGCTATAACTGGAGGAGGCCCAAAATAGCGTACACGTTTAACAAGTTAAAAATAGGAGATCGCAATATGGAAAAGTGAAAATATTATATAACCCGTTGGGAAACATGAGGTCCAGGATCAAGGCTACGAGAAGCATCTCACACTATTACGAAAATACCATTTTTCCAGAATTTTCATGAAATTTCAATGAAAAAATATAGCATCAGCGTCATTGACATTATTGACAATCCGAGAGCGGTATTAACTTCTCACAAAAACATTTATCTTGCACCGATGTATTGTGTAATATTACACCATTATGCACACCGCTCACTCCTTTCAACAACGTCATATATCAAAAAACTTGATTTTTCAGGATATCGTTTTTTAAGTTTGAAAATATAAAAAATGTTTTAAAAATAAAAGTCAAGCCACTTATTAAACTTTTACTGTGCAACAGTTCTTTTAAGGTAAAACCTGAATGTTTTTTCTCCATTTCAAAAATAATTACTATATTTTAAAAAAATAATTAAATGATAGATTTTCCTCAAAATGCAAACACAATACTTTTTGCCCTGTAGCGGGTAAATATAAAGTAAAAAATATGCCGCTTTTGCTGGAATATAGTAAATTTTTTAGGCATTCTGAAAACATACACAACTGAAAATTGATGATTTTTGATATATGACGTTGTTGAATGGACTGAGTGACGCATCCAATGGCATTCAAAACATTATTTTCGTGTAAACAAAAAAAAACAAAAATAATACTGAAATTAATTTATGTAAATTTATATATAGAATCAAGAATTATTTGCTAAAACTTATTTATTTTATTGAGAAACAATTGAAATAAATGTTACATGTTATTTACAAAAAGGGAAATTCTCATTAGCGTTCTGACAAAATTCATTAGAAACTTATTCCGCTAAAATCCTTTTTCAATCATTGTTTGTCTTGGAACTGACTAATTTTGTATAATTGAATATTTATCTTTGCTTTATTTTATAAAATTTAACTCAAAAGAGGATATGAAATATCAATAAAATAAATTTATATTTTCACTTTGTTGATCTTATCAGATTATTTTGTTTGATGAATCTCACATTAATTCGGAAAATACCCTAATTAATATTCTGTTTTGTTACACGTGTTTTTCTTTTGTACTCAACATCACTATCAAACATTAAAACACGTGTCACAATCAAAAATGAAATTTGTGGATTTTACCAAATTATTGATAAATTTGAAAATGGGTTCACATTATTATTATTAATAATAATAATAACACAAATTATCTATATTGCGTTTCACCATTTTCGATTAAAAAAACTACCTTTATGGCGCTTTGTGGTTCTTAACTTATGAGGAAAAGTGAACTGATTAAAATATTTGGTTATATAAAGTAAATAAATTTTTTTACTGTTTTTTTTTATTAATCTTTCTCTCTCACCGTTTTTTTAGTAGGTACTCGTGGAAGAGCATTCGGTGGCATCGGTCCAGCAACGGCAAAGGCACGCTTGTCAAATTAGTGCGCTGGTGTCGAGTTAGCATGATCAATTTACCTATGTCAGTTTTTGTTGCTGATGGAAATGTGAGACGTCAGATTGTACAGCTTTTTTAGATACTCTGGAGTACCTCCTGTCCCTACATTAATTCTTATGTTATCAGAGAAAGTTCATACTTGATCCTTTGGGGAAAGTAACAATGCAATTTTTTAATGACTGGAATTATTTTAAAGTGACTGCCAAATCATATAATAAAAATCAATTTTAAACTGTATTTGTTTTACTTTTTTTTTGGAGTACACGGTTTCATTCACATAACAACTAGGATCCAAAAAAACATGATTATCTATACGTTTTTGATGACTTTTACTATTAAAAATATGAACATTGCTGCTATTCTCTAATATGGTTGTGAAACATGGCACCTTACATGGGCCCAGAGCAGCAGTGTACTCAGCTTTGAGAATATGTGTCTGCGGAGAATTTTAGGCGTGCGGTGGTTTGACTTTGTGAGGAATGAAGAGATAAGGCGTAGGACGCAGCAAATCTTGGTCACAACTGTCGTCAAGTTGGCTTGGGCTTGTACTTCGCATGCCTCCCGAGAGCCTTAATCAAACTTGTCTCTTTTACAAGGGATCAGATTCGCGCCGCCTTGGACGACCACTGCTGACAATTCGTCAGCAGTTCTCGACTGAACTTCGGGACGCGGACCTTACTTGGGAGGATGCAAGGGAGCTGGCGGCTGATAGAAAAGCTTTGAGACAGTTTGTGGACTCCATATGCTCCACGTAGGGAGCGGATATGGTTTAATAAAGTAGAAAGTGTAATTCATACGACCAGTTTTCTACACCTGCAAGAGGCTTATTCGAATAATGAAAATTATGTTTTATGGTTGAAATTTCCCGGAAAATCTTATATGTTTTCATTTTTTATCACTTCACGTTTACCATAGATTTGGAAGGTAAATAATACGTCCATTTTGGTAAAAAAAGAACCGCTTTGCTTTCATTTTGAAAAAATATATAAATATATAACGCCAGACAAAACGAAATTTATGAGATTAACCTAATCGTTCCAAATTATTCAAAAATATGGATGAATTCAACACCATCAAAGGATTATGAAAATTTATTAAAATTCCACACTATTTAAGCGTTGTATTCCTTTGGTATTCAGTAAAAACTTTTGGTGTTTTAAAATATTTATTTGAAAACTTTTAGGTAAACGCAAATCTAAATAAGTCTAATTAAATAACATTTTTATCATAAAATACTAAGGTAGGTAACATACATGTTTATAGTATTTGCTTATTTGGGAGCGAAAACATGTGTGAAAACTTTTTTATGACACGCGATCTGACACGATACATTGGTAGTCTACGTCTTAAGTCTGTTAATTCTACACTTTTTTTACGATTTCAGAAAGTTCTTTAAAATAAACTTAATGAAGCTGTTATGATACATTATAACATTTTTACACTTCTCCCGGGAAGTATTTTCCACATAAATAAACAAACGACTAATCATTTTTTAGAACAAATAATCGTTACGTATAAACTTATGATTTCATACATTTATGGATCTTTTGAATATAAAGCACAACAAATAAAATAAACGGAATAATATTTATTTTAATAAAAAAGTATTTACTTGGTAATCGATTGATTATTCATCAATTGATATAAGTCTGGTTAGTGAAGAAAATTTTCACAAAGTAACTAAATATTAGATACTAAGTTTTTGATGAATAATTAATTTAAAAAATCTAATCACGGACCATCCTTCCTCAATGGATTGAAATGGAATTTTTTTCTAAAAACCGTAACTAAATGAGTATATTTAATTTTGTTAATAGCTGCGCTAATATGAATTTCATTTTTCAGGTCGCATATGCTGAACTGGCAGTGTCAATAAGCTCGTGATATGAACACTACTTCGCCGAAGTCGTCTCTGGCGAAACTGGGTTTGGGTGCACGACCCAAATCCTTAAAAGTAATGGTACTTGGCCAAGGTGGAGTCGGTAAAACTGGTAAGTGAAAAACTACTGTTATTTTAAATTAATATTTTTAGGCAATTTTTATTATCAGAACTGTCAAAGCAAACTTATTTAGACTGATAAATAAAAACATTTTTCTGTTAGTGTTTGGTACAGAGGTTTTGTTTTATTTATGTGCGCATTAAACTTCTTGTACGAAATGTATGTACATTGGTGGACTCATTGCTACGAAACGATACCTCCCAACCAACTTAAAACAGACAGATATTGTTCAAATTTTTAACCTTATACACCCATTTGAAATTAGAGGGCAGTTAGTACTTGTACATAAGTACAAATAAACATAAAATGTTAATTGAAATCTATCACAGTATTAAAAAAAATTCAACACTTTGTATTAATGTTACTGTTAATCGATAAAAACAATGGCAACCGAAGAAGGATTAGGTAAGGTGTTGAGAGGAGAGAGGTAGAAAAAATCAAAGAAGAATGATATGATGGACATTTGAGTTCCTAGAATAGATGGTTTTATTTTATGCCGTACTGAAGATCATCAGAGATTTTGAATTTTCCTCATAAAAGGTAATTCATTCCATAGTCTGGCCGTTTCATATGATTGGTTTCACTGTTTTCAAATTCAGTTTTAAAAAATCGCTGAAATGGTTCGAAAATCATGTCAACTTCATAATTTTTTAGATTTAATGGCTCATTACATAAATAGAAAGCTGTAGATCTTAAGTGTCGTACCTAAAAATCACAATTTGAATCCAAAAAATATGAATAAACTATTATTAAAACTCATGCCTCTAACCTTAATAGAATTAGTCATGAAACCCGATTTGAACAAAGGGGGAAAATATTTACTCTTGTGTGAATTGAAATTAATTGGTTATTATGGTACACTGCCGTATTTACTGTTGACGTTTCTATTATACTGAAACAAACCCTGTCAATACTTTTAATTTCAAATGTAATGAACGCGTTTCTGCCGATTAACTGGAAAAAGCTATTTGCATGGGTAATTTTTATCGTTAAAAACAGAGATTGTGATTAATTTCTTTAACATAATTAAGACTGGGCGTAAAATAAAATTAAAGTGGTAGAAGAGGAAAAGGTTGTAAATGGCAAAGTATACGGAATGCAGGAAATGAAATTCTTTGAGCCACGACAAGATGGATGTATTCTCTTAAACGCGTACGCTTAATCGATATATATTGACTACTGAAACATTATGTTATCTAGCAAAATTAACTTGCCTTTAATTAAATTATCTGAATAAAATAAATTTTCATAAGATATTTGTTAATATTTTTGTTTAAAATGTGTCTCCGTTGTTGTTCCTTTTACATGAATTTCGAATTAATATAAAATATGATAAAGCATTGATTTCTCAATCCATATACAAGTAGATTTTTTTGTGGTGTGAGTTTATTAATAGAAACAGTTTGTATTTTCACGTAGTTTGTAAAACTAATCGTGTTAAATCAGTATCGAAAAAAGTGGTATTTTACAAGGATTTTGTTGTTTTATTTAAAATCAATACAATATTACAATTTATTTTTGACACATAAATTATAGTTTTCATATAGTCCAAAATAATTGATAAAAAATTCGGATATTATGTGTATACGAAAGATATTAAAACATCCAGGTCACATATTAAAAATAATAGGAAAAACCCTGTTGTAACCTCGCTATTAACAACTATACTTTCACATAGTTCACAATTCAATATCTATAAAAATCCAATCCTGCCCTACATGTAATTATGATAATAAAAATACTTGAAATCGAAAACTTATTCTTGAAAGCAATAACGGACGCAAGTTTTGATATTAAAGAAGTTAATTTCTAAATATACGAGCATTCTTTTTTAAAGTTGTTTATAAGGATCGTTACTTGTGAAAAGCGTGACTGGAATCTCGAATGTCGAATATAATATTTTATGAATTCCTAAGTTTACCCCCACAAACCTTTATAAAACTATATAAAAAAAAATCCATATTTATCTTTCGGCATTAACATTGTAGAATGACATGATTATCTCATTAAAATTAAACACTCGAATAATCCACTTTATCGAGTTTTATTTTTAATTACGACTAGTTTCGAAAACGACAATTGTTTTCATCTTCTGGTACAAAATAAAACTTAATTTGTACCAGAAGATAAAAACAATTGTCGTTTTCGAAACTAGTCGTAAATAAAAATAAAACTCGATAAAGTGGATTATTCGAGTGTTTAATTTTAATAAAATATACATGTAAGTTTATCTAAATTTATATGTATATTTATGTACACACACACACACATATATATATATATATATATATATATATATATATATATATATATATATATATATATATATATATATATATATATACAAATATATATATATATATATATATATATATATATATATATATATATATATATATATATATATATATAAATTAACAAATATTCAACCTTCATTTGACAGTGGTGCACGTGATGTATGTATGTATTCATGTACCTACCTTGCGTTATTTTCCTCCCTACCTACGAGCATGTCAATAGTTAAGTTTGTCACGAGACACTTAACACGTAAACATTAAATATTAAAACAAAATTAAAATAAATTGTTTCTAAACTCATGAAATATTTATTAAAACTTACATATACACAATTAAAAAGTATTTTTATAAGAATGACAAAGACGTGTAAATGAATTTTTCGACGATGTTATTATGAAAGATACCTTCATTTATATTACACTCAAATATCCATATTAAAAAAAACTGTTAATATTTGAACTAGTAAGGAACTAAATAATACGTCAGTCTACTAACATTTTGTAATCTACCCTTGTCTAGGCACATGACCATATTCTTTACGAAAATACATTCACTTTGACTTGTATTTCGAAAACCAATAGAGAAGTCAGATTTTAAAAAGGTTACAGGTTGTAAGATCCAGTCTAATATATTTTTGTGTGAAATTGTTGCTTTGTTAAATATTAACAGGATTTGTAAATACATTATGTTTTTGTTCCACAAAATTATTTTTTACAAATAAAATTATAGTTTCTATCCGATGAAATACTGGGACAATGGGCTTATTTATTTAATTGAACGTAAGTTAATATTATAAACGTGTTTGAAAATTTTATTTATTTCAATTTTAACGTTTTAATAGTGGATTCTAAAAATTCCTACTTCTATACCACTCGTTATTGAGGTTAGGTTTACTCAAAATATGTTCCACTAATAAATTTATATTCACCGTAATGAGAAGTGGGTGGAGTGAGTATGAATGCGTTATTCTTCCCCTCTTTTACTCTACATTTATAAATATTTGAAAACAATCCTAGGTATTTACAAAAGCTTTTTAACATAGTTTTGCTATTTTGCAATAAAAATTAGATCAATGTGGGAAAAAAAAACTAAAATAGGTTCTATGTATAATATAATACAATATTTAATTATAATTTTTAAAGAGAAATCGTTAAATGTTATATTTAATGTACATATTTATAAAATAATGCGGAAATAAAAGGAAGGATTCCAATATAAATTAAAATGATAAAGATTTATTGATATCACGGTTCATTACACTGTATAAAGAAGTCAACATATCGTAGTCGTACAGGAGAAAGTGACCAAGTGCATTTGTTAACGAAAACGTGATCATTGACTATTTGATATCTTACTAGCTTAATTTTGCCCTGAAAAAATTTCACAGTGATTTTAAACTTAGAAGTATAATATATTGACTTGTTAAAAATGACAAACTGCATTGATGTTTATTTTCTTACCAAAGAAAAGTGAGTTATATGGCCCTGCTGAATTTTTTATATTTTGTTAGTTGGTCACTTTCTCCTGTATGACTACGATATAGCCTAACAAGATCCATGCTACCGTCCAGCACATTCTTTAGAAAAATCATTATTAATTTTATATTTCTATACGTGAAGTTCAAAAGCCTTTTTTCAAGTTTTTGAAATTCCCTTGAGGCATTATTTTATATTTTGACCAATTTCTTTTTTCGGTGACCGTCAAAGCCTGATATATTAATGGTCTTTTTCTTTTCACGATAAAGAAAAAGCAAATATGAATTAAACATGATTATAACATTCGTTTTATTTCAGCAATGGTGGTACGATTTATCACTCGCCGTTTCATAGGGGAGTACGACCCAAGTTTGGAGAAAGTTTACCCTTTCCATACGGTAATGGATAATGAGATGATGTACTTTGATATACTGGATACTGCTGGACAGCCACATGTAAGATTCATATTTTAAACTTTATTACAGAAATACCATAAAAAATAGCTCAAAGAAAACTTTACAATAATTATTTCTTATCAAAAACGTGTGCATGTAAAATTATACCATTATGAATAAAACATAATTTGATTTCGAACGCCATGGACAGGTATGCCTACTTTTGACTGCTTAACTGCCCAGGATTTTTTTTTCTAATATCCAGTTTTTTTTTCGTTAATGAAAAAAAATATTGGAAAATAGAAATAACGGAATAAATGCAAACTGGTATGAAGCAGTATTGTCAGTATTAGAAAATAAGTGTTGCCAGCCCAAAAAAAACGGCAGTCGAGCAACAATCAATAATATAATACATTACATTTAGGCCCATATGGACCCCGTGGGCATTGGAGGGGTTCCCATGGCCTGGGCAGTTAAGAGTTATATTGTCTCGTAAGAAAATATACCAATATTTTATATCCGCTGTCCATATTTTTTTAATATTACGTCTTGTGAAATTTTCATGTGAAAATAACTATATTTTCATGTTTTACTGTAACAATATTCTATCAAAATTCTAATAAATAACATCATGTAAAATTTCGAAAATACAATATGTATTCATAAATTATCTACATTAAATTTTTCTTTAAATTCCACCCATGTCGTGTGTTCGTTTAGCAGGCGAGTCAAAATCAATATTACTAATGTACATTTTTTACTTCGGGAACACCGACTGAAATAACCCATTGTTACATTATTTATTTTTATTTTCTTATCAGATAATTAATATTTTCAAACAATATCCCTTACTTTCAAAATCAATATGAAATTAATTTTCATTAAATTCTTGTAGAGATCATTTGGATGAATAATGTAAAACATCAAAGTAAGTTTTGCAATGAATCCAGTAATCATTATACTCTTGAAATAACGAAACTAATCAGTTTATAAACATCCATTAAATTGGGTTGAAAGGTACACAGGTATTTTAAAAATAATAATGAAATCATTTATATTATTGTAATATATTAAATTATGCATTAATTAGAGAAGAAAAATACGATCGAAAGAAATTGATGCCATTAATAATATTCAACATTAAGTACCTTTTTACAAAAAATTAAAAAGTGGACGTACTTTTTATGATACATAATATAATATAAGATTTAAGTCCTTAAAATTTCGGCATTTGATTTAGAGAAATTCGGTAGAGTTTTTTAAATAAGTTTTGGGCAGCCAAAAATCCTTTTACAAACGAATTGTTAGATTACTAAAAAAATACACAGTAAACGCACATTCTTTTTAAATAATAACACGTATAATAACTGTTATTACGTTTATCAAAAGTGCAAAAATCAAAATTAAAATTTAATATATATTTAAATCTAAACAAATATTCTAAATACTTTTTTATTATTTATTATTAGTGCCAAAATAATTAAATGCATATAAGCTTTATATTAAAAGTAAGACTAATTGTGAAATATGTAGATTCGCATAGATATTAAGGCTTTGAACTCAATAGTCAAAATTGAATTCGGCTACCGCGAGTCCACACCCCAATTGCAAAGGTTTTCTTTGCTCTGATCGAAGTTTGGTTGGTAGCCGTAAGAAAAAACAACGCTTCTCAATATAATTTTACCATTGCATTTTATCCTACTTTTATTGTTCAGTGATGTTAAAACTTGAAAAAGGTAATTATTTTGATAATATTTCACAGGAGAGCGAGTGTCTAACTCTTGAAGCAAATATCAGATGGGCTGAGGCATTCATTCTTGTCTACTCTGTCACGGATAAATGCTCATTTGACGAGTGCAACCGACTTAAGTTTCTCATCAACTACAACAAGAGAAGACGTAGACTGGGATCAAATAGTGGCAAAGTAAGTAAAATAATTAAAAATTGATTAATTAAGTAATCCACACAAAATCAAATCAATATATATTTTTAAAATGTACCTACCTGTTCATAAGCAAAGTTTTTATTAAATATTGATCGCGGGTATGCGTACACGAGTTTTATTTTGGATCTATTTCTCACGCGGATATACGTGGGTAGCAGTGAACATATTAATTGTGGAGCCAAATTCTTTGCACACAATACAAATTTTGGTTGAATCTTTTAAAGGTAACAGTATCTTATGCATATATTTTTAAAACAAATTAATATACTACGATTCTTTCTATAAATACCTCAATATGGAATCATTTATTTAATTGGATTCTCTACTTAGACAGAATAAAGGCTTTCTGCCATCTAAAAGAGGAGAAAAATGATTGCGTTTTGATAGGTAGGTGACACGAAATGTCAATATTTCTTGTAGTCCTACCGAAACCTAAAGCAGGAGTTACCAAACTTATCATGGCGGTGGACGCATTTAGCAGTAAGGAATAAAATTGTTTTCACAAAGACTTGATTTCTCAATTAAGTAAAAATTAAGATAATATATTACGTTTATAATTCTATAAGTAAGTACATTGCTGGCACAAACTGTCGAATCAATTAATGTCGCGAGTGTTTGTGCCTAGAATTTTCACTCATGAATTACATGAAATTATAGTAACTTTAAACATAAATAATAAATGCACTCACGAGTAGGCTATGAAACTTATAAAGTTAAAGCCTGAGTAGGGACATGATAAGCGGTGCTGCATAAGCCGTAGCTAGATTTCAGAGTCACTTGGACGTTAGGTAATTAAAAAAAAAAACAATTTATTTATTTAAACAATTTTGGCTAATGCTTTTTATTTATTTTAAAATTTTATCGTCATAGATGGATAAGTTAAAGATATTGTTACGGAAAGATTTGAATAAAAATAGAAGATTATCATATTTTCATCAATCAACACTTACGAAATTTTCATCTTTCGTTCACCTTTTTGTTGGCATCTAGTTCAACTTATAAATTTCAGGAAATATTTTCACGCATGTAATATGTTTTAAATAATAACAGGAGCAGCTTAACTCTCAAAAACTCAAACGCTTGTATTCGTTTGAAGACGATATCTATAAACCAGACTTGACCAATATATATATACACATAGAACATTGAGTTATCTTTGTTGTTTTGAGAAGGAGAATTTTGAGTATCAAAGTTTAAAAGTGTATTGTAATGATATTCTCAATAAAATGTAACTTTTTATTTGTTTGTTCAAAATAAACATACAACTCACCCAAAACATTTCTTAATTCTCACATTTTGACCAGCATCCAAAAACGGTTGTCGACCTCTGGCTTATTTCATAAGATACTTGAAGACTCAACAGCCTCTCACACGTACTTCAAAAAACTTGAAAAGAGATAGAATGTTTTGTAATTTTTCCTTCTTGTTATTGATTTTTTAATGGTCGTCCTTCAAGAACGATCCTCCAAGAGAAATTCGTAAAATTCTCAAAACCGAATATGGCTTAGTAATGATATATCTTTAATTTAAAAAAAACTCTAATTTCACTGTTCTGTATCTTCTGAACAGTCTTTTATGATGATTATTGTTCAATTAAACCCAATATTAAATAACAATAGACACATGAACATGTCCGCCTCCGTAGTGTAATGGTCAGCATGCTCGGCTACCGTTCTGGAAGTCCCGGATTCGAGTCCCAGGGGGGTTTGATAAATATAAGTGATTTTTTTCACTCTAATATTTATTCAATATTACACTGGACTGGTACCTGAAGTGGAGGGCTGATCACCTTTCTTTCATGTGTAATCGATCGAGATAACACTGCGTTTATATGAAGCAGTGCCCTATGCACCATTGGGGTGCGGTAAGGGATTTATTATTATTATTTATTTTATTCAAGCGTGAATGGAAAAATAATATAGCGTAGAAACTAAACGGTAAAACTAAAATGAAATTTATGAACTTGGGTTCAATTGAACTCAAGTTCTTATCTTAAGCTTATTTTTGTATAAAAAAGCGCGTAACGGTGGCCGGATATCTCCGTCTGTAGTGGGAAAATCATAACTATAACAAATAACAAGTAACAAGTTAGAACAAATGAATGGTGACTTTTAAGGAATGTAACTCTCTCGAATTTTTTATAGTGCTCTGTGAAATAAATTTCTCCAAATTAAATCACATGTCTCGATGTCTCGTTATTTTTCTTAATATGGTAGACCTACATTAAAAAGCCCTTCAAATGTATCATGTATCGTATTTAACATACTCTCCATACAAATGTTTTATGGATTCCCTTTTGATTTATAGATATCTGAAAAATAAATAATTAATTTAATATTCACTAATTTCATTTTTTCTTGTAAAACTCCCTTTTCGAAATTCACCATTTTACAAACTGTTATATTTTCTTCTTCTAAGCCTTCATCATACCAATGGTGCGTCTTTTTGTCACTGCATCGTTTTGACGCGATTTTATTATGATCGTTACTTACATAAAGGCAAGGTGATCAATCCTGTGCTTCAGGTTATTAATTCAGGGTTATATTAAATAAATATTAAAGTAAAAAATCAGGAATACTATTTTTCACCCCCCATTGGAATCCAGTACGGTAGCTAAAAGCGCTTTACTTTTGCTAAAAAAAATTATGACACAATGCTATTTGGAAGACGAATGACGATAAAGTAATCGTTATCCACGTTTGTGGAATAAACTTGCATATATCGTAGTCATACAGGAAAAAGTGACCAAGTGCATTGTTTTACAAAAACGTGATCATTTACTATTTGATATCTCACTAGCTTAATATTGCCTTGAAAAAATCCCAAATGATTTTAAACATGGAAGTATAATATATTGACTTGGTAAAAATTACTAACTGCATTGATATTTATTTTCTTGCCAAGAAAAAGTGACTTAAATGGCCCTCCTGAACATTTTACGTTTTGGTAGTTGGTCACTTTCTCCTGTACGACTACGATATGTGTCACAGACTAGCGTAAAGGGTTTATTGAAAAGGTTAGAAAACATCATGCCCCTTATGAACTTGGGTTCAATTGAACCCAAGTTCTTATCTATCCCCTGAATATGTTATAACCTTTTTATCTCTTGAAGGAGAGTGCCTTGGACGTTCCAGTGGTGCTGGTTGGTAACAAAACGGACCAAGGAGGAGATAGGATGGTATCTGTTGAGGAAGGCCAGAGAAGAAGTAAGGAGATTGGTTGTGTCTGTTTTCATGAGATCTCAGTGAGGGAAAGTATTGATCAGGTAAGTTTATAATGATAACTAATTATCATATTTGCTGGACACAATGTATGTTTCTAAAAAGCCATATAATTATGCATTGTGTTTAGAGGTATTTTTATTATTTATTTCGCTCTTTTTAGATGGACGTTTCCTACTACCTATTACTGCCAATCTCCTTTTCTTATGTAGTACTTAGTATCTACTTTCCATCTCCTTAACAAATGTCGCTCAAACCTCTTTCGCTTACGTCATCTACATCCCAATTAACATATTTCTGAGTTTAACTGGCAACTCTGTTTATGTACCATTCAGGTGTGGGCGGAGGTTAGAAGCACATAAATAATACTGCTCATTTATTTCTTACATGGGTGGCCAACCCGCGGCACCCTTAAGTGCGACCCGCGGTGATGTATCACGAATATATATATTTATATATATATATATATATATATATATATATATATATATATATATATATATATATATATATATATATATATATATATATATATATATATATATATATATATATATATATATATATATATATATATATATATATATATATATGTATATATATATTTCTTATATATATATTTATATATATATTTGTTTATATATATATATGTATACATATATATATATATATATATATATATATATATATATATATATATATATATATATATATATATATATATATATATATATATATATATATATATATATATATATATATATATATATATATATATATATATATATATATATATATATATATATATATATATATATATATATATATATATATATATATATATATATATATATATATATATATATATATATATATATATATATATATATATATATATATATATATATATATATATATATATATATATATATATATATATATATATATATATATATATATATATATATATATATATATATATATATATATATATATATATATATATATATATATATATATATATATATATATATATATATATAAATATATATATTTTAAATATCGGGTCTTTCAAAATATATTTAAAATCATATTTAAGTTATAAAAACCCATCAAGTTTCTGTAATTACATGGAATGCATATATTCTGGTGAAAAGAAACTCAAATCTCGCACTGAGTGGCCATTGAAAAATTGGTTCGATTTCAAATAAAATTGGTAATATTGTTTAATTTATGTGTCCTAATTAATAATTCTGGTTGTTGAAATTGATAACAATGTTAATGTTAACAAGTTTTTTTTTGTTCAATGTGTGTTCTCACATCTGGTCATAGTAATAATTCTTTTTCGCAATTACCCTGATTGTACTTTCTAATTACCTCTGCATTCACATTATTTATAATACTTAAAAAATAATCAATAAGTATGAAAGTCGTTGTATTTAAAAAAAAATATTTCTGTCTGTATGCGGCCCTTAGGAAAAATTTAGGTCTCGACGCAGCCCAGGGTGTAATTTGGGTAGGCCAGGCCTGATTTATTAGATAATCATTCTTTGTATTTTCAGTTAGCTGTCTCTCTTTCTAAATCTATATCTAAACCGTCTCAATCATGTCTGAGAATAGCATAATCTGTACATAAAGTTCCAGGGAGGTACCTGTTGCCAAATCATCACAGGATATTTGAGAGAGAAAGAGAGGTGTATTGATATGGTTTGGGTATGTGAATCGAATGAGTGAACAAATAATCGTAAAACATACTTATGAAGCGAATGTGGTTGATTATGGAAGTTCAGGAAGACCGAAGAAAATTTGGCATGTTCAAGTATTTCAAATTCTTGAAAGTGTGTAGGAATAAATGACGGGTATGTATGAAGAGATGTATGAATATGGAAGAGGTGAAGATTGTTTTTCAAAGACAGATGGGTGAGGCATTATATTTTTTCTGCCTACCCTAGCGGAGAAGCAGCGTGATGTTGGATTTTTTATTTAATTCACTCTCCAGGATATTCTTTACCTTCGAGTAATTTAACATTTCCTCATAGGTATGCTGTTATTAGCTTGTTTTCTTATGGGGAAAAAAAACAAAATAAATAATAAAGGCAGTTAAAATAAAACCAACCCAATAATTGAAGATTCCACTGAACTGTGACATAAGATCGAAGAATTCAATTACCCATTTAATGAAAAAGGTTGTTAATTATTGAAAACTCTATTTATTTACACGCTAGACGTTTTCCTTATCGTGAATTACAAAATAATAAAGATTTATTGGAGCTTGGGGACCATCGAATGAAGCTTATTTAATTACTAAAGTTTTAAGTGTTTTTTCCCGCACAGGATAAATAAACAAGCATATACGTAGGTAGAGGAAAGTTGCCATTATTCGACCACCTAACTCAGCGAAAGTATTAATATTGTAATATTAAGAATATCGGTTTTTAATGCGTTTGCTTCACAAAAGTGACGTCAAATCAACCATTTTGGAGCATCAACTGTTTTTATAATTAATGTTTTTCTTTATCCACTACCTCTGTTAGACCACTGGGATTCCATTTTTGATAACACATAGTATCCTTTAACATGCATAAAAACACCTTTCTAGCTTAAAATATTATTATTACATTATTGAACGTATTCATTCTAAACATAGTTGAGGGATTTAAAAAAAACACAGTTTACAATGAAGACAACTATCTTGCAACATTTTTATAATTATATGTAATATTTTTTCCCTTGAATCATTACTAAATTTAAATACAGCTTTTGATAATCCAAATAATCGACTTGTCTCATTTAACACTTTATTTTTTCAGGCTTGTAATTCCACTGTTCACTGTTCAATCTTCGTATTCTAGATAAATAAATTTGTCCTTTTTTACTCTGCGGTGAAATGAAATATCTGAACAAAATTATAATTGAAATACTAAAAACGATTGGACTAGTCCATTAAATAACCTCAGTAAATGGTCGGTTGATAAACCATTCTGTAACATACATATATAATTTTTACAAAAAAGTTAGATAAAAGTATTTTATTTACATTACTATTATATTTGGCTGGTTCATAAAATCTATTATTGATGACATTGATGAATATTATATTTAATAAAAGCTTTAGGTTTAAATCAATAATTAAACTATGAGCATCATAAACACACTGAAATGTATCACTCATATTTCATCGCTACAACAAAACTGATAAAAGAGTGAGGTAGCAGAGGCGGGGTATTATAAAACAATCGAATATTTATGATATCAGTAATTCAACTCTTCTATTACTAATACACCTACATGATCCGATAAATGTACTGGATTAATAACGTATATTTTTCCCTATCTCTTTGATTTTGTATAAATAACTTCTTTGAGTTAACCAGTAAGTGTATCGCTTTATAACATCTATATCTATATAACATCTGAATCAATAAACAAACATGCTCCGTTCTCTTAACCAAAGCCTACTTAGCTCACAATATTGAGAACTGTTCACAAAATGCCAAATTCCCGCAATATTAACCTCGATTGCCAAATTTTCACCAGGAATTCATTTGCGTCAAACCGCTGAAGCAAGACTTCATATTCAAAGTGTTTCAAATATTTTGAACATTATATTTACATAATGTGTGAGTATATTATAACGTTTATAACATATACAGGATGTAGCGATTGTTCATCGCTGAAACCGTTTTGTTTACTTAAGATTACGAACATAAGATGAAGATAATCTACAATTACCGATCTCTTCAGACATAACATTGTTATGGTGAAATATCTTCGTTTCATTATATTTTGAATTCTAGTAAATATATATTTTTTGAATATGTTAAATAAAAAATACATTAATTTTTTATTTTTATTACTTCATAAACTATCATGTGTATAAAACTTTTCAAAATACTAATGACTCTAGCCGTGTTTCAAAACTTTTCAACTAAACATACTGCTTACGGTGTTCTACCGAGACGTATTTACGTGTACTCGTTTATTATGCATGCATACACAATAAATATTTATTCTGTGGTTATCACGATTTTGAGTACATCGCAGAAAATCGTTACATCAGAAATGTAATAAAACTTTTTGTCTACATAAATACCTAATACATAAATAATGACAGCCCGTACGTGAGCTCTTACATGGGTACATGCCAATACCCCAAAATAAAAACGATGTTACATATTTTGTAGAAGCTTTTATGAAACTTATGTACCACCTACGTTTGTAAATAAGCGTGTTCATGAATCCTTTCAGAATCCGTTTGCTTAATACGTATTTTAGGTTGAATATAATATTTTATTAAGATAAGGTCAAAGTTCATAAATGTAAATAAAAAAATGGAAAGAACTCCACTGAATCGAATATGATAAAACATAATAAATCCGAGTTAACGTTTAAACATTATTTATATATATATATATATATATATATATATATATATATATATATATATATATATATATATATATATATATATAAATATATATATATATATATATATATATAAATATATATATTTATGTATATATACATATATATATATATATATATATATATATATATAAATATATATATATATATATATATATATATATATATATATATATATATATATATATATATATATATATATATATATATATATATATATATATATATATATATATATATATATATATATATATATATATATATATATATATATATACATACATATATATATATATATATATATATGTATATATATATATATATATATATATATATATATATAAATATATATATATATATATATATATATATATATTTATATATATATATATATACACATATATATATATATATATATATATATATATATATATATATATATATATATATATATATATATATATATATATATATATATATTTATATATATATATACATATATATTGCTGTAAATTTCAGCAAAGGGTTGTGAGATTAACGTTTTTTTTAAATCATTGAACACAGCCTGTTTGCCCAGTAGTTCTCGACCCATATATTTCTTTACGGCCAAAAAAGTTGAATGGATTCCAAACACATCTTTTCCTAAGCTGATAACAGAAGGAGTGTGTTTAAGCACACTTTTTGCTGTAATCTAATTGGGTTTTTCGGCACGCAAACCTATAACAATTATGTTTTTTTTTCATCGTAAATCTATTCTAAATAAATACATTTTTATTGAGTTAAAATATTTTTCATGAAATAATATCACATTTTTAGGAGCGATACCGTTAATTGATTTTGTATGATATAAACTAGATGTTATTTTTCCTAAATTCTTGATATAAACAAATAAGTTAAAAATGTATTATTAAATTTAATCCTATTAATTTTTCTCTCTCCCTTTCTCTCTCTCTCTCTGTCTTGAATATTTTTTATTTAAATTTCATTTGAACACAAATTTGATAAAAACCATGATCCTCCTACATCTTACACCCGAAACAAATTGCAATTATCTCTCATTTCATAAATGCAAATTGAATTGATATTCGTTATCAAGCTTGAAGCGCGAAATCTTTTTATTTATTTTGATTTTCCAGCTTTTTTCTGGTTCATAATGAACTTATGTATTACGCGTATTACATTTTACTTAATTATATTCAAAAACTTCAAATTCCAATGTAGGTGATAAAAATATATTTACATGGTTTAAATTACCATACAGATAATGTAAAATTTAAAAAAATGTTTAACATTTAAAATTTTCCAGTTGTCCAAAATTTATGAAATAGTGTAGTCAAAAATAGGAGCATAGGAAGACCGAGTAAAACTTAGCATAATCAAGTATTTCAGACACTTAAAAGAGGTCAGGTCAAAAATTGAAATAATTAGCGAGTATGTTTGAGGAAATGCATTTAAGTGCAAGAGGCAAAGAATGTTTGTAAAGACAGAGTGGTATGGGTTCTATTCTCTATTCCTACCCCTGAATAGACGCGACTTGTTGGTTGGTTAGTTAATTAGTTAGTTACGCAACCATGATACACGATTTACACACAACGAAGGTTTGATAGTCCCAAGAATTAACAATATATACGGGAGTCGAACACTGCAATATATCGTTACAAACATTTTTAATTTGTTGCCGACGGAGGTTAGAGTTCAAAATAAAACATGGAACAAAGACAAAATATAGGAATGAATAAATAATCAAGAGTTAATTCTATGCAAATTGTAAAATAGTTATTCTTAATTTTTTCTCTCTTTCTTGTGTGTATATTAAGTTAAAATGGAAAAAAACAATAAAAAATGTATGTATAAAGAACTTCACTGACAAGACACACATCGCTCACTCCTTTCAAGAACGTCATAAATCAAAAAACTTGATTTTTCAGGGGAACGTTTTTAAGGTTTATAAATATAATACAATGTATTAAAAATAAATACTAAGCCACGTATTGAAGTTTTTACTGTGCAACAGATCTTTTTAGGTGAAACCTGAAAGTTTTTTCTCCATTTGAAAAATATTTAGTAAATTTAAGAAATTAATTGAACAATACCCTTTTGCTCTTTTGCTGGAATATAGTACATTTTCTGGGCATTCCGAAAACATGCACGACTGAAAATTTACGATTTTTGATTTTTGATTTATGACGTTCTTGAAAGGAGTGAGCAACATGGTGACTTGGTGGGTCTTTGCAAAAAATATTTTGAATATGTTTAAAATTGTACTTTAAATAAATGTTTACAATTTGTGTAAATAAAAAATAATAAAAAAAGTAAAATGTGAATAAAAATTGGATAGATTTCCACAAAGTGACTGCCAAATCAAATAATGAAAAATTAATAATATGAGACGTTTATTGAGGTATCAAAGTTCAGAAAAGAAGTTCAACGAGCTTATGATATTCGAAATAGGGTTTAGTGTATTTGTAAGTGTAGTATTATTACCTTTTATTACTTTATTTCCTTCGTGCGGTTTGTTCAACGTTCAACCGACATAATATCACGCAATTTCCTTTGTATATATTTTCCACTTGTGTCACAAGAGTATTGCGTATTACGGAATATATTTGGTGTGGATGTTGGAAACATGTCAGCCAATATTACATTTAGCCCCGTGTTTCTCTTTGTGAAATTTCCCTTTGAATATACCAACTGCGTCGAATTCTACAAAATTTCCGGGTATGTAGGCACTATTATATTTTATTATTATTGAATTTAAGAAACAGGCTCTTGGATATGCAGTAATTTACACCACTGTTGGTTTAAAGTAAAATTTCAAAGGTATATTTCTTAAGTAATTATAACGTCTCCATGGATCTTAGGTAATTTATACTATATTTGTTTCATCGTGAAAGCAATACATAGAAAATCCACGAACAATTTACATAAATTAATGTTCTTTAAATTCGCTTAGCGCTTTAACAACATACATAAGAAAATATGAGTATGCAATTCCGAGTGCTGCTTTTCCTCTTCTTCTAATAACTGATATCTATGTTATTTTTTCTCCGTTTCCTTTTTTCATATGGCTATTATATTCTTCAATCTAAGGTCTTTCACTTACTTCCTCTGTATCCTTTCAAATATTTTATATTCATCTCTCAGATCTAAGCGTACAACTGATCACATTGTTTTTTTTTTAATATTGGAAAAAAATTATATGCTTAAGTATGATTTATTTTTACATATTATATAGTATGCTAGGGGTCTAATAAAATACGGATCCAAAGTAACCGTGAAACAAAAGTAACGTGCCTTTCCCCTGCCTATGCATTTTGCCAAGCAAAACTCCCATTCATTGTAATTTACTTTGCTTACGTAAACTTTTGTTTTCAAAGGTTCGAAATATTGTCCGCACGTAATACATATCTGGAGCTTCCTAATGCTTGTGGGTACTAAATATTGCTAGAACTATAATTATAGATCACACATACATGAAAGTTACATCGTTTTGGTATGTGCTTATTTAGGATAACCAAAATAACCTGAAATACATATGTATATATGTACATATATTTATAAGTATGTATATATTTTTTAACTAACTAACTACCAAGCTTTGTCTCCACAGGGGTAGGCAGAGAGAATAAAGCGCCTTACCAATCTGTATTTACAAACAATCTTCGCCTCGCCCACATTCATGCATCTCCTCATACTTAATCTCCGATTATTCCAACTTCTGACCTGACCACTTTCAAGTATTTGAAATACTATATATATATATATATATATATATATATATATATATATATATATATATATATATATATATATATATATATATTTATATATATATATATATATATATATAATATATATATATATATATATATATATATATATATATATATATATATATATATATATATATATATATATATATATATATATATATATATATATATATATATATATATATATATATATATATATATATATATGTATATATATATATATATATATATATATATATATATTATATATTTATAAAGTTGTTTTATAAAATTAATTTGTATTTACACAAACACGTTAATATTGTATTTTATGGAGAGAATAAAATGTTTAATTTTGTAATTTTTTTAACGAATTTTACACACTTATTAAATGATTTTTTACGTAATCTCTCAAAAGGTTGCTGACTACCGATCTAGACTATCGACAAAAAACAAAACTTAAAGAAATATGTTTGTAAAAGTTCAACAAAGACAAAAATTTAATTTTCTAAAATTTCAACACTGCAAAAATATCTCATTGTTCTAGGTGTGGTCAGTATTCAGAGACTTGTGTAGGTTCTGGCGCGTGCACGCGAAGTGCCCTCGCCTGAAGCGCTCCGGCAGCGAGACCCCCGGGGAGGCCGGGGCGTCCCCCGAGCTCGTGTTCAACGGGCCCCTGAGCCTCCCCTGCCAGCCGCACGGGCGCCAAGCCGTCTCGCCCATACTGCTGCTGGGTAAGACGAATCCGCGTATCCCCTCATTTGTCGAAACAAATTTATACTACGAGCAATAAACTAGCTAATGCTTTATGTTGTGAAAAGAGATTGTGTTAGCAGTTTGTTTTATTTTGTCGGGGATTACTGACATCGATGTCAGTAATGTCGTGCAATATGGTATGAACGTAATTTCAAGCTTAAGCTTAAATCGCAAAGAAAATTAGCGACGATATGAATACAGTAAAACCTCGATATAACGGTGCTCTATTTAACGAACTTATGAACCGATGTAACTGACAAAAAATCCAACCAAATGTAAAAAAATAAACATCCTTTTAATAATATACATAAAGTTATTAGTTGTAAGATCACATCTCGACAATCTAAGAAAATTTATTGACTATTCGTCAGATAACTTTATTATACACATTTTTGTAATTTTAGAGAGTTGATTATAAAAATATGTTAAAACAGCAAACTTTAAAAGTGCAAATAAAACTTGATTCCTTTTTCAACGCAGTATTACTGAAAGCAAGCGCAGCAAAATCAAACAGCAAACGTTACTGTACGACAAGTGTCCGAAGACAATGAGTATAATTTTGTTTTTGTTTTGTATTTTTTTTCTAAATATAATATACTTATTTTCAATAAAAAATACTTGCGTTAAACCCATTTTTATACAACGGACTTTCGGCTTTAACGGACACCCATTCCCCCCAATTTTTCCGTCATATCGAGGTTTTACTGTAAATGGTTAGTTATCTTTAAAATAGAATTCAAAATGTGCGCTTATTAGAACAAACAATTGTATAAATACCTTAATATCAGCTTACTTTCAAGTCATTAACGACTAAAATAATGCGTCGATATAATACAGTGCCCTATGCACCATTTAATATGTGCCGTTTTGAATGCATTTGAAATCTCAAACTTACCTTGTAATACAATTAGAAACAATATTCAAAGGCATTGTGGAATGTTTAATATTTGGTTATTTCACCTTTATTTTAAATTTAATACCATCGTCTGACTCATATCCGCATTTAATGGTGCATAAGCACTGTATCGGGTTGATACAGTTTTAACTCGATCCTTAATTATATGAAAGCAAGAACAGCGCTGCGCTTTAGATTTTTAAATAAAAGAGTATTTTTAAAAGTATATTTTACAATCAAACTATTTTCATGAAAAACGTTGAACGATTATTACCCACACACTTAATGCCGTTAGGGTATGTAGCCAATAACCGCAACGGGTCTTGATAACGATCATTTTCCCGATTCCATATTCTCGGTCTAACGGTCAAAGGGTTATGTAGGATTACATTTTTATTTTAAATATACGAGTATATTATTGAAATGGTAAAATAAAAAATTGCTGGAGAAATAAAATCCTAAGCATCATTGAATTTCATGTCAGACTAAAAATTTTGACTTTGGTACTACGTTTTTAACTAAAAACGTTTTTGTACGCCACGATGTCATAGAGCTTCTTTATTGGCTGCCCCAGCCGAACCTGAGATAATCCGTAAACGAGAAACTTCCGTAACCGTAATAACGATATTAGAGATGTGATTAATGATCAACTGTTACTTTTTCGCCTGTCCGATTGGGATGGCATTCGTTACGTTTTCTCAGTTTTTATTTCTTTCCACTCCACCATATGTTTTTTATGTTGAATATTCAACTACTGTATATTAGGACTAGAAATACTCAAAACGCAACCAAATCGGTGAATTGATCGGCGTGATTAGCTTTAAATGATCGAATCCAAAAACTGAATTAAGTTGCAACATCTTTAAAAGAATCGTGATTTAATTCGGTTGTTTGATTCGATCACCCGTGTCTAATTGACATATGTTTAATTTAAAATAATACGATGTTTCAAGGTCGCCGCTGGACCGAAGTGGATATGGATGAGGAAGAAAAGTCGGAAGGCAGCGGGATCACCGCGTGCTCCAGTCTCGGGGCTGTGGACGCGCGAGGCGCGGCCACGGGGGCGGAGGGGGGCCCGGACGGAACCCCGTTCCGGGGGCGCGCCTCCACAGACGGAAACCTGCTGTCGCGCCCCCGCCGCTGGCGCTACCCGCCGCCCTCGTCGCAGGGCTACCCGCCCAACGCGGACCGCAGGATGAGCATCAGCATGAGGGGCAACAACGCGAGCTATTGAAGTCAATAAAGAATACAGATTTTCCACAATGATAGCTCACTCAGCTTTTCCTGGAAGGCCTTCTCTAGCCTCCTGACCTCCACTGCTGGATATAGGCCTTTTCCGTATCCTTCCATTCCCTTCGGTCGGTTGCTGTTTGCAGCCATATTCTACCAGCTATGTCGTCGGACCTTCTTATTTAAGGTCTTTCGACGTCTCTTTCATTCACCCAAGTTCTCCATAAAATATTTTGGGGTCCATCTTGTGGGGTCTGTCTATTATAAGAAGTATTATTGCATCAATTCGATAATCTTATATAAATAAGTATCATTGCATCCAAATATACATTTTAATTGTTTTCAGCGCATGGCGGCTTATGTCAATTTGATGTTTAGGTTAATCAATTCGTATTACAAACATAAATGTTAAAAATAAAGAGCTGGAGAGTTATTGGAAATATATTTTATATTTCAATAATAACTTGTCAAAAGATCTCAGAGGTATTTGTATTATAGTTTGATAAATTTTCAATGTCATGAATTTTCGTGGGGTATATCTTAATCAAATTTCAGGAAAATGAAAATGAAGAACAAGGACGCACCTAACATTTATGAGTTCATTGTGTATTATGTGTATATTTATAATGATATATATCCAGATATACAATAGATAGCTACGCCGAATTGACGTTATACAGCCGATATATTCTCAATATACACTCATGATTAACGAATATTTACTCTTCAATTTTAATGTAAGTTCAAATTACAGAAGCGAAACTGATTGATACAAAGTCAATTAAATTACAATTGCTCAATTCGCTTGTTCAAATTGAACATTAAATTGTAAACTTCTATTATTTGTCTTTGTAGAAATTATGATTGATGAGAAATTATGATGGACAAAACGCTCGCTCTACGATAGAGATGTGTTTCAATCTCAACTCTGAAATAAACCTCGAAATAAATAGATTATTCGGCAAATCTGCACAACCACACAAATATTATCTTAGGATAGATTAGTAAGTTTATTAAACTATTTGAAAATAGATTAATAAATGTCAAAAAATTGGTTTAAATGCGTTTTAGGTTTTCATTACTTGACTGAGTATTCAATTGATGTAAAAAATAGATTTCATACAAGCTTGTATTAACTTTTTTATTTTTTTCCGATGAAAAATAATAGAACACATATTAATTTATTTGAAAATTATTAAGTTTTAATTTAACGCATCGACGTCGAATACACATTTCCATTTCCATATTAATTCAACGTTTGTGAAACATCACCGATACTCTTTTTTATTTCATTGATAATTTGATTTCAAATTATCAACACCCCTTGAAATTTGCTTTCAAATTTTCAACGTTTAATTTCAAAACACTCATTATTTTCATGAATTCTTTTATTACCATATTTATTAAATGAAATACAATGCTTGGGTAAACCTAAGGGACATATGATTAAAAATATTAATCAATGTTTGGTGGAGCGGGGATCAAATCTAAAGTCTAATAATAATTACAAAATATGCTCTTTTCATATTTGTATTATTTTTAATACCTTCATAAATATGACTGAAAATTTTATTTTTAAAATTACAATTTTATTTTACAAGCGAGGATCAATTTCTAAATATGACAAGTAAAACAACTCCTTCGATGTTCAAAGTGCCTCATTTTCAGATTAAAATTTTTAAACTATACCATACAATTTTATAATACAATACATATAAAATAAGAAGTTTGAGCCAAACAGTAAAAATCAAAAATCCTAAAAATCGATAATGTCATTACTTTTTTTTTTGATGTCACAAATAGTTTATTGAACGTAACTTTCACATCTTTAATGACAAACTTCACCAATAATATGAACGTAGAGAGTATAGTGAAAAATAAGTTGCTTATTAGTGATATAACGAGAATCAAGCATTTTTCAAATTATCGTCCTGGCCGAAAATATAAATCAAAATAACGAAAAATAGAAATCGTAAATAATATAATATTAACCTAACAATTTAGTATCCTAACCGTATAAAATTATTCATTTTCACAAGGAAATGTTGTCTTATATCGTGTTACGAATGTATCAAATTACATATTTTAATAAATGGATTGCTGATTTCATTTTCGATAGGTATCAAAATACAGAGAAGACGAGATAGCGCTTTGGTAAAAATCTCATTTCAAATTATCCTTTAAATATATGAGATTGCGTCGGACGAAAAATGACAAACACCTTGATTATAATTCACTGGAAATACAATAACTCAGCCTGTGCGGACTGGACTGCCTTGTAAGCTTAAAAATATTTAAGTCCTATTTGGTATTTTGTATTTTTCGTAATTTCTTATTTTTCATCACAATTATTATTTACTTGTAATAAAATCATTAAATAAATTGAAGAAAGGGAAAATAACACCTCATATAAGCAGTACCTAAGTTATGTTCAAGATAAATTATTAAAATATAAAAATAGAAAAATCGCTTCCTTTGTTTAATTTAAGAATTTAATTATCGATCAGGTATTGAATATTGTTTGTATATATGTTTGTAATATTAACGAGATTTTCATAGAAAGCGCCTGACTTCTCAGGATTTCAAATGATTTTTAAATATTATTATCATTTATTTTTAATGATTTTTTTAACCCGCAAAGCCTTAAAATAATTGTCTAAAACTAATATATTTTCTTTTCAATTATAAGTACGAATAATACGCAATGAAAACCAATTTGAATAAATTCTCCTGTCAAATATTTAAGATAACGTAATTAATGTATGACATGAAAGCATGTTCATACGAAAAGACTGTAAGGTGAATTATTTATAATTAATGAATTTGTGACTGATAAGTAGAACATTTATTTCAAGTGAGTGAGGGACGATTATTATCAGAAAAAAAGGTATTTTCATTTTGGTTAAAGTTAAATAATGTACCTTTATTATCATCGTCTAAATGTTTAAATTAAGGTGCTTATTAGATGTTTGCCAAAGCTACGCATGTAATGAAATAAACAATGAATGTTTTTTAAAGTAAAAATATATATTTTGAGATTTGAATGTTTAAATGTTTAAGAATACAAGTAGTTTGATAATGAGGATTTAACAATAAATATTTAATATCCATATAACTTTTGTCCATAATATAAAAACGGGTCATTATCATTCCATCTAGTCAATAAAATTAAAACCCATTTAAAAAGACAGTCTGTGTAGAGTAATTTAAAAAAAATATATAAATCGCAGAAACCATTGTGTTTTAGAAATAATATTAAAATGCTTTGTATAGGCTTTCAAAAAAATCGCTTTATCTTTTCGATGCCATTTTTTAAATTGAACATATACCTACCTGAGTAATGTTTTAGAGCAGTGTTATCATTACTCTTAGGTTATCAAATAAATGTGATATTTTAAGTATTTGTGTAGTAGATATGTCTCAATTTTATATTTGTAAGTATATTATTACGAGAGAAAGTGCTCCCAAGATGATGAACGTTTTCATAATTATATTTGGATGGAATTTAATAGTTTTTATGGAATAAATATTAAAAATAATTAATATTTAAGGAACTGTTTATTATTATATACCATAAGGTTGGTACTTATTGTGTGTATTTCATTTATTTATTATAAATCTCACACGGTTAATAATCTTAAATACTTATTTTTTAAACTGTAAAAAAAATTAAGGGATTTAGTAACCGTCGTTATATCGAATCCAATATTTTATCTCGAATTCCGAAAAACTAGGAAAAAGGTCAGTCTCATACTATTTATGATATTCAAGGGTTTGATCACAATCGTGTCGAAATGAGCGTGATGGAGCTTCTGGATCAAGTTCGTTATTTAAACTTGAATAATTTTGACCTTCCATCAGTCAACGAAATATAAACGTATCTGTCATGTGTCAGTATGTTGAATATGTACTTAATTTCATCGTAAAAATTAACGCATTTTTATCGATATATGTACCTAAAAATATAAAGGTGAAAAACTACATACAGATAGGTACATAATATCAATTTTACTTTTATGTACATGTATTAATTATATAACACTATGTAATATTATTGATATATGTATTTGCTTTTTACGTTTCGTATAGGAATATCCCTATTTATTGGTGTATTTAAAAATATAATGAAAAAAATGTACTAAATGAATTATATTTGGGGTAAAGGATTATGTGTAATAATAATCAAAATAAAATAAATACCTATATACGTATTGTATCCAAAAATATCTTAGTTCAACAATTAATTAATATATTCAAGCAGGTTTAATAAACATCGATAAAATGTTAGATACATAAGTTACAAAAAGATCAACGAAATCCAATTGATAATTTTTGGTCGAATAAGTGACTGGTATGGTCACGTTATAAGTCCATACTTCCATCAGAAATGTTAAATGGGCTGATATGTATCTATCTTCATTTTTTTATTGCATATAAATGCATAACGTATGAATATGCGACCGTTAAAACAAGATTTGACAAAAACATTTTAATTTTTTTTTAAACTGAATTTGTGTAGTAAATGTAACATTACTCGTATATAAGAAAAAAACCCAGTCCATCAAAACCAATCGTTACAAAGTCATTCTATGTACATTTATTCCTTGGGTAAACTAAGTACCTCGACAAATCGAGATTTCACTAGGGAAAGATTTTAACTGAAATCGAGTTTGCACAGTATAATAAAACATATATTTGTTATAAGTATTTATAATATGCACCATATATGTCATATCAAAAGTTCATGAGAATTATGGAGGTTAAAAATGAAAAACCAAACTTGTGCCTAAATTGAAAACTAACGTTCTTCCAATATACATATTTCTTTCAATAATTACATACAGAATATATCTGTAAATTAAAAAATCACGAAATTTTAAATAAAAACTTTAAGTCAATGAGCTTCTAAAATTTTCCATTAAAATAAAGTTTTCTTGAGCTAACTATTGAGACGGAAGATTTTATTTTAAATTGATAAGCGAAGCGAATCCGTATTAACCTGGATCACTTGGTGGTTGACATATCCCATTGCGCTTGTCAAATTATTTATTAGAATGCCAAACAAGTCAATAAAGGTGATAGAAATACCCTCCCCTTAACTGAAGTCCTGATTAGAAAATCCTTCAAAGCGACATACGAATAATGGTGATAATCCATAATTAACTCATAAGCCAGAGAATTTCAAGTAATGAAATAATTTTGTACTCGCAAAAATATCATATAAGTATGAAAATGTGTATGTTATATAATGGTAGATATATGAAAAAAATGTTTACCTGTATCGCGGTAGGGCACTTAAAAGTTTTTTTTTTAATATATGCTGTACATACTCATATGCATATAAGTAAAAAATTGTAGTTTAAAAAGTCAAATTTATTTTGCATGATGAATATTAGAACTACCTTTTTACACGACTTTTAAAAAAATTTAATGGATTAGGTGGTGTTAAAATATTGAAAACGGTTTTAAAATTCATGTCAGTATCTATTAACAAGCAGAATGAACAAATTATTTTCATTTTACATATACAATCTAATTTCATTGCAATAGAAGAGTTATACTAATAAATATTACTTTATTAATATGCGCAGAGGAAGACCGAGAAAAACATAGCATGATCAGGTATGCCAAATACTTGAAAATGGTCAGGTGTCGTAATAATCGGCGGGTATGTATGAGGAGATGCATGAACGTGGAAGAGGGGAAGAATGTTTGCAAAGACAGAGTGGTGTGGCGTCCTATTCTCTCTGCCTACCCCTGCGGGGAAGCGGCGTGATGGTTAGTTAGTTAGTTAGTTAGTTGCCAATTATTTAATTTACGTTTGTAAATAAGCTTTTTTTATAAATTACATTCCAAACTGCGTAGGTATGTGATGAAATCTTGGAAGGGTATTAAAAATATTTCCAATGTTAATAAAAAATCAATGTAAATATATAAATTAAATTTAAATTTAAAATCAATATAAATACTATTAAAACAGTATATACGTAGTGGCGTATTTTTCCGTATTTTTCGTGGTTCTAAAAATAAAAAATAAAATAAATTAAAAACTCAAATTAGTACCTACAAGACGCAAATTGTTACACCAATGTACAGCATTAATTTTAATCAATTTGCACCAACTTGTGTCTCTACTTGCAATAAACATGATAAAATCAATATATTGTTTCTTTTATATATGCTATTGGATAATTAAGTGGCTTTTGTGATAACAAAAAAATGCTGTAGTTTTAAGGTTTATTATTACTTAGGTACTGTAAAATCTAGCATATGCAGTGGTAACCGCTTAATTAAGGATATCTTACTGTTCTGGGTACATTCCATCGTCTTTTTTATTCATTAGGTATATTGCATTAGAATTTTTATTGTGTAATCTATTGACCTAAAGAAACCAAAGAAAATAAGTTGCTTTAATTTTGTAAAAAGATAGTGAAAGGTGTTAGGAACTATATTTTTTGAAAAATACATCAATTCATTCTGGATGGTGAGGTATCCAATACTGAATGTATTACTGTATAAATATAAGTGTACATAATAAATGTTTTAAACTAAAAACGAGGCTTTTATTACAACATTCATCACATTATTAGGTATTCCACAAAAATTATACCGATCAATAAACAACGTAAAAGTAATCAGAGTTAAAAGTTATAAGTTATAGGCGGTTATGAGATGGTATATGAAGTAAAAAAATATTTTCCATTTAACTGGATTGAGCCACAGCATCACGTGACCTACAGCTGGTGAAAAATAAAATGTCAAACATCAGATGCCGACGATGACAAATAATATGAGCAATTAAAATATACTTATTTATAAAAATGTATGAGCATATTGTTAATAATGCGTATAAACAATGATACAATTTTTTATGAAATGGCAATTTTTGTTGATGTGCCGTTTTAATTTATGGAAACCATAGTGAATTGATTGGATCTAGGTAGCGAAGGCCTTAGCGAAGATAAATAATCCAAGCATAGTATAGAGATCCTTGGCATTACTCTCATCCTCTAATACAAACTACGGTAGACAGAAAGAGATAAAGCAATGAACGTACGTCAAGTGTAGACTGTCCTACGATTGAGTTAAACAGAGATAGAGTATATTTTGTATTGCGCCATCTTTTTCTTCAGAAGTCACGTTGTACGAAAAATTAGCAACTATTGGGAATCATAAATTTTAAGCTTGCGATCTTTAAAAATTCAATCTATCGGAGAAGTGGTGAAGAAGGACGCGGGATATTTCGTATTTGACTGATGTCACGTTTGTTCGAGATTGCCTCTTACTCGTGGAACATTATTATTTTTTTACAATAGTTGGTAGCGTGGAACTAGCAGAATTAGAAAGTGAGAGTTGGGTTAAATTTATGATTCCCAATAGTTATCTCTAAACATTTATTGCAAAATGGCTTTAGAAGTGGATGAAACCATTAAGTTATTTCAAAGTTTGGGGTTAAGTGAACAAAAGGCTAAGGAAACTTTAAAAAATGTAATTGTTACAAAGTATTTAACTTCTGCAGCCCAGGAGGTAAGAAATTATGTCATAGTACTTGAACATATGTTTACGTATATTTTAACATTCTCAGTTAATGGAGTTTTTGAGTTTAATAATTCACCGATTTTTAGGTTAAAAATGTCACTCTGCCGGACGGTGCAGGTATTTTAATATACCACTTAGCAACTAAACTAAAGGCCCAAATATCTCATAGATTATCATTTATTGTGCAATATATCTTATCTGGAAAGTTGGATACGACAAATAGAATTGAAGCTGCCATTGACTACTTATTGCACCATGTGAATGAGGCAGATGTGAATGTAGCCGATTTTGAAAAGGCTTGCGGTGTCGGAGTTGTGGTTACACCGGAGCAAATCGAACAAGCCGTGGAAGTGCAGGTACTTATCTCCCTCAATCCTAATGTAACAAAGAATTATATTTCTAAGCAGTACCCTTTCAACTCTAGATCCAAATTAACTCCCTTCGATCGTACATATGATTCGATTGAACGTGTCTGGTCATGTTCAAGAATCTATACATTTTTTTTTAAATGATTGTTATTATTACCAATTTTACTAATGTTATCCTATATATAGACACAATTATACTATGTCTGATATTACTGATGAAATGAAATACCATATTTTAAATACAGTGAAACCTCTATCTATCGTTTTTAAAGGGACCTATTAAAATAAACTATGAATGCGAGAAAACAATGAATGCGGGATTAAGAGGTCAATACGCAAGTAGATACGACCGAGTAAAGATACCGTCCTCCCAATCTGCATAACCATTCTTAAAATTTAAGAATACATGTTTCAGATGCAAATGAATTTATTTAAAAGAATACGAACCTGAATAGAATTTAAAAAATACTCAGGTTTATTGATCAAAATTTTATTTTTTAACTGTTTTATTTTCGTAAGTCAATAGTATATTTTCGGCTTTGCAAATTGTAATTTTTCAGCATCGGTTATTGAATGTGCGTTATAGAAAGTTTTCTTTCAAAGAGTGTGCATGCTTCTGGAAATGCACGTACAGGCAGTGGCTCCTTTTCATCAATATCGACCTCTCTTGCTATCGGTTACGCAAGCTTTTGTTAGTTTCTATCCCATACGTTGAATGTAACAAAATTGAAAAGAATGTAAAAAAACAGGCAAAATGTAACAAATATGCTGCTTAATTCGAACAATAAATGCGGTAAATGGTGATAGAGAAACGATCGATGTGATCTATTTTAGTATGAAATTAATTCGGGATAGAAGAAATAAACGACATATCCGGGAAAGCGATTATTCGAAGAACGATAGATAGAGGTTTCACTGTATTTGCAGTCTTATGATCACTTTGCAATGCCTACTATAACAATGGATTTTACGAATCATCTTATTTGTTTATTTTAAAGAAATCTATTATAATTCATAATGAAACTGCATAGTCTTACTGTTTATTGGAGTCATGTCCTCTTTATTATTTTATTAAATATTCCCCACTATAAATGGCAAAATTTATACTTTTATATAAAAATCTAGGTATAAATATTATAATATTACAATTTTCTTATCTAAATCATGAATATGAGCGTCAGAGTTCATTTCAAATTACATTGTTGTGTGCCAAGTCTGAGGGGGTTATAATAAGATCTAATAAAATAAATTGTATTTTTTCTTAATCACCTTTCTAAAGGTGAAGATGCATCTTCAAAAAGTCACTCAGATAATATGAGGTGAGATAAAACAAGTCTTTAATTATGACTAAGATACGGGATAATAAAGAACTTGACAATTTAATTTCCTATTTGGCTCTAACAATCCAAGGGCCGCAAAAGAGGTTAGAATTGTAATATTAGTTCATTATTATTTTAAGATAAGGTATATAAATTAATATGTAGTAATGTTTTATTTTTGTTTACAATATTTTTATATTCAAGACCATTTTTTACATAGCGATTTATGCAGTATAATATATTTTTATCAAAACTGACATTGTGGTGAGTCTCTCTGAGGTAATTTAATTACTAGAAATTTATTTGAATAATTAGGAAATAGTGGTATTTACCAATTATAAATGGATAGATGTTGCCACAAAGTGACCGTCGAATCAATTAATAAAAGTTATTTAAATAATTAGAATGATACTCATTTGTTTTTTGGTTCCCTTTTTCTTTAGAATATTTGAAAGTGTTAAAAAATACCTATTAAAAATTAAAGATCACTCACATAATTAAAATATCCCCCCTCATTCATAAATTCATTCTTACTGGAGGTCATTTAATCCTAGTCACAGAAATTCTCATTACAGGTTGTATGAAAATTTCACCAAATTACTATTTTGAAACTGTATTTTATCATTTTTTGCAGATAGCCAAAGTTCGTAATGAGTTGATAGAAAAGCGTTACAGGTTTAACAGTGGATTGATAATGCAAGCTGTAAGAGTTTCACTTCCGTGGGCTGATGGGAAAGCTGTCAAAAGTGAAGTTGATGTTCAGGTTAGTTAATACAACTTCAACAAATATATTTAAATTACTTAACCACAAATAAAAACAGGCACTTGAGAGCAATCCTTGTCTAGTCTTTTTTAGAACTTGTATTGACTAGCTTTACTAAAATTAATAACTACTTATTAATTATTGTTTTTGTAGGTTTTGGATCTTCTTGGTCCTAAATCGGAAGCAGATTTAGCCCCTGTTCCTAAAGCTGATAAAAAAACGAAAACAGCAAATGTATCTATTACCAAAAAGGAAAATGCTGACGTTAAAGCAGGTAACTTATTTTTAAACATTTACAAACAATTTTAATTATAAAAAAACTATTTAAATGTTATTCCCGATTTGTGAAATGCTCTTACATTGCTATATGATCTTTTATCAGTAATTCTTTTAACAGGTGCTCCAAAGCAAAATACTGGAATTGGTGGGTCCGAGGATGGAGCTTCGACAATCAGTGAACTGATGAAGTCTGTTAAGTTTCATGCTCCTGGAGAAAACTTTAAAACCGACGGGTATATTGTCACTCCAAATACAAAGAAACTGCTGGCCGAACATTTGAAGGCTGTCAATGGTAAAGTCAGGACTCGCTTTCCTCCTGAACCCAATGGCATTTTGCATATAGGACACGCCAAGGCTATTAATATTAACTTTGGGTATGCTGCCGCTCAAGATGGTCTTTGTAATCTGAGATACGATGACACAAACCCAGAAAAAGAAGAAGAGAAATTCTTCACTGGAATTCGGGACATGGTGGAGTGGTTAGGTAAGTTTTATTTCATTCTCTTTCAACCTGCATCTACCCACTGCTAGGCGAAGGTCTCGTTCATTGTGTACCACAGGACATTCTTCAACTCACTCCTTTCTGACAATATCATCAAACATCTTCAGTCTGTTTTCCTCGCCTACCATCCTCTCAACTACATACATTTACTTAAGGAACTAAACTCGCTATATGGGTATTTTATGTTTTCCAAATCTCTCATTTTTGACTGAGTCTAAGACATAGTTGCCTGGCATCGCTCTTTTTGTTACTTACAGTTACTGAAAAGTCTGCTTGGTGATGGTCCATATATCCGGTAATTTTTTATTTCGTCCTCTAAATATTTATTTTAAATCTGTATCTTACTGATTCATTGTGACTAAAATTAAAAAACAGTAACTATTGTCTAATTGCCAAATGAGTATATTCTTCAAAAAAAATCTTACTTTCGAGTTATTCATTGCCCTCAAAGTGCGGTATTTATTGTTATGATATGACAAAAGTTACACTTTTTGATGTCCCGAGTGATTCTCTAATCTACTATGGCTTATACACAACATAATAAGAACACATTTTCACTTGGATATATCGCTCACTCCTTTCAACAACGTCGTATATCGAAAATTGTCAATTTTCATCGTGCATGTTTTCAGAATGCCCAGAAAATATACTATATCCCAGCGAAACGGCATATTTTTAACTTAATATGTATTTACCCGCTACAGGGCAGAAAGTGTTGTTTTTGCTTTTTGAAGAAAAGGTATTGTTTTATTATTTTTTTTTAAATATACTTAATATTTTTTAAATGGAGAAAAAACATTCAGGTTTTACCTAAAAAGACCTGTTGCACAGTAAAAAGTTCAATAAGTGGCTTGATATTTATTTTTAATACATTTCATTAAAACGATCTCCTGAAAAATCAAGTTTTTTGATATTTGACATTGTTGAAAGGAGTGTGCGATATGTATTAACTTCTACTTTGTACTTTCTGAATTACCCTTCCTGGTCCAATCTCAAAATCTCTAGCATTTCATACATTGTGTATTGAACATTCTAAAAAAAAAAAGGGCAATAAGGTATGATAAGTCATTCGTATTTTTACTAAGTCGCTAAAAAAATCCACAACTACATATGAGCTTACCTAATAAATCCACTTATATTAATTTTTAATAAGAAAAAAAATACATTGCTATGAAAAAATCTCAAAAGAAACATTCTTATTTTAGGTTACAAACCCAGTAAAGTGACTTATTCTTCTGACAACTTCCAACAGATGTACGAATGGGCTGTGCTGTTAATTAAAAAGGATTTGGCATATGTCTGTCACCAAACTGTGGAGCAGATGAGAGGTTTCAATCCTGAGCCGTCCAAATGGAGAAATAGGCCAATTGAAGAGAGTTTGCAGTTATTTGAAGTAATGACTAATTATTTACTTAGAATTTAAATAACTTAGTTCAAAGTATTATTTTTAATAAATCATAAGTTTTTACGAAGTGTTATAAACTTAATGCTGATGCCTTAATTAAAATAATAAATAATACGGTCGAACTTGGTTATTACGAGCACGGTTTTAGCGATATCTCGCATATAACGAGGAAACATTCTAACTCTTGAGTTGCTGCTTGCAGCACAGGATTTTCCAATTTTTATAGGAAAACTGGATTGACAGGAAAATATGACATGTGTGCAATGGGTGAATTGTATGAATTTTGTTTCCATTGCGACATATTCTGTTATGTGACCATTCCAGATAACATACATGTGATAGGTATGTTTTTAAAAAAAATACCTATTCTCGGATATAACGAGGAACGGTTATAACGAGCAAATTCAGTCAGCCCCTTAATCCTCGGTATAACCGAGTTCGACTGTATATATATTTTTAAAGTGCACTTTTCAGAATTCACAATTTTAGTCCTGTGTAATAAATAATAAATTTAAATATCTTATGTATTTTGTTCATCATATACAAAATTACAGTTATAAATTTACAATAATGTAAATTACAGGGTACACATGTGTCAAGAGCACAATTAACATATTATATATTGTTTAATGATCACTTGTTAGTTACTTGTTTGTTATGAGTCGTGCGATCATTGGTTTAAAGACACAACTTATTTTGTATCTTCTATCATCCAATTATTAAAAAAAAAAAAAAATACATATATATATATATATATATATATATATATATATATATATATATATATATATATATATATATATATATATATATAAATAATTCTATTATTTAATGATTTTTTGGATAATAGAAGTAGGTTACAGCGCTTTGTTGTGAAATACTCTAAAGTTCCTTTTAGCAAACGTGGTATATATTTCATTGTATATATATTTATTTTTATTTTATTGGCAAAGCACCCAAAATTGAGTGATACATTCATTGTATATATTAGTATTATTATCTCAAAAAATAGTGAACAAAAAATTAAAGGGGATATTTATGCACTAAAGGAAATTTTAAAAAAAATGTTTTTTTGGTTGACAAAAGCAACTACATACAGTCAGCAGTCATTACATTTGATATAGTTATGATATTTTACTGAAGATGAGATGTGTTGGATAAGATAAAAAAATGTGGATTTGTAATGTTGGCTTTCTACATACTATGTTAAAACAAACAAATAGCACTTTACGTATCTAATTTCTCCAATGTAAGTACATTTTGCAAGTGCAACAACCACAAATATGATGTGCAGTGTTAATCACTGTTGTTTTCAGTATGTTAGCTGTCTGATCCAATTGCTCATGACAGAATGACGCAAACTATTGCACACTCAGAGCACACGCATGAACGCGTCCACTAGTAGTATCGCAAAGCACTTCTTTGCAAATGTAATTAATGTGCACACAATTTTATTTTGACTAAACTGTATGATTAATAATTTTTTTTATTTAAAGGATATGAAAAATGGCAAAATAGATGAAGGAAAGGCTGTACTCCGAATGAAGCATACATTGGAAGAAGGAAAAGTGGATCCTGTATGTTACAGGATAAAGTTTATGCCACACCACAGAACTGGGGATAAATGGTGCATTTATCCAACGTACGATTACTGCCACTGCCTCTGCGACAGTATTGAGAACATCACTCACTCTCTGTGCACCAAAGAGTTCCAAACTAGGAGGTCCTCCTACTACTGGCTGTGCAACGCTCTGGACATCTATTGCCCTGTCCAATGGGAGTATGGAAGACTGAATGTTAACTATACCGTAGTCTCAAAGAGAAAAATTGCCAAGCTCATTACTGAAGGAATTGTGAATGGTATGTTTTCTCATACTGGAAATATCTTCACATTTTCTTGTTTTAAATTTTCACAGTCATCGGGATGCTGATAGTTGATATTTGAAAACCTGTTTTTAGATTGGGACGATCCAAGGCTTTACACTTTGAGTGCCCTGCGACGTCGAGGATATCCACCGGAAGCTATAAACTCCTTCTGTGCCCGACTTGGAGTTACAGGAGCCCAAGGTTCAGTAGACCCTTCTACCCTTGAAGCATCTGTTAGAGATGTTCTCAATAAAACTGCTCCAAGGTATATTTTAATTTTATTTCATATATTAAACTCCAATGTGGAATATAAGATTTTTTTGTATAACTAAGTGCTTATTGTTCTTCTATCTGGCTAATAATGGATGTGAATAATATTTTATTTAGGAGAGGTTTGTTAATACATAGTGCTAAGGTAGTGGTGTATACTAAAGTCTTTGATGAGAGATTATATACTAATATATAGTTAAAATTTCTGATCACAAAGTTCTGCTTTAGATGTTGTAAATATTATTTATATTATGCAATCAACATATAATTAAAGAATAAAATAATAAAGTTTCAAAAACATTTGTCTTTTCAATATGTATCTGAAATCATGAATAAAATAAATCATACATCAAAAACTTAAAATTCATAAACTAATTTCACATACTATCTATCTAATGGATTTATAAAATAAGAAATAAATTATGTATCATCAGATAGATGTGGTCACTTTTGATTTTGTCACCACAATGAGAGTTAATTTTTGAAATAATGAAGCCTTTTCTCTTGCTTGCCCTCTAGTTTGAAATCACTGCTGTTTTTCAAACAGCTTGTTTGATTCCTTCGATAAATTTAAACGATACTTCTTTTTTGCAGGGTTTTAGTAGTTCTGGAGCCGCTCAAAGTAACCATAACTAATTTTCCAAATAAAAAACCAATTGAAGTTTTGGCACCCAATTTCCCCAATGAACCAGAAAGAGGTTCCCGAACAATGGTATTTGATCAAGTAGTTTACATAGAACAAAGCGACTTCAAGGAAAAACCAGAAAAAGGATACAAAAGATTGTCTCTCGAACAAGGTGTTGGACTGAGACATTCTGGTTATGTCATTAAGGTAACGAAAATTACACTTTATCATTTTTATTTTATAGTTTGTGCCTTTCTGTCAGTTGACTGTAAAAAAATATATTTTAGGTGTCTGAGGTTGTTTACAGTGGCACTCAAGTTATTGAGTTGAAATGCACATGCGAAAATGCAAATGATGTCCAGACCAAGCCAAAAGCATTTATCCAATGGGTTTCTGCACCACAAAAAGTTGAAATTAGGTTATATGAACCCTTGTAAGTACATATTTTGCACTTTGTAAATAATTTGATATCATATAATTTGGTTGAAAATTTTACTCATGTTCCAAGTGATACATCAAGCTTATAAATATTTGGTATTTAATTAGGATTTCTTATACATTTACAACTCTTGCAGATTCCTCCATAAGAATCCTGAAGATTCTGCTGAGGTTCCTGGCGGTTTCCTGTCGGATTGCAACCTTAATTCTTTAAAAGTGGTTGATGGATTCGCGGAAGCTTCCGTTACAACAGCTAAGATCTATGATAAATTCCAATTTGAAAGAATTGGTTTCTTTTCTGTGGATCCCGGAAGTAGCTCGAAAAAGGTTGGTAATAAACATGATACATATATGTATATGTATGTCAAAAGTGAAATGGTTGTAAACAATATTGATTGACATAGTTTTACATTGTGTGGCATTCACCTTTTTTTCTTTGCATTTTTATGAATTTAAATGATGCAACATTTCAGCCACTCCAAATCTTAAAAAAAGTGAATTTATATTCTCTATTCAAACATCTTAAATAAATAATTCTTCATCTTTGATGAGATGTCAAAAAATAATATGAAAATAACTCCTGTAATTGGAGATAATCCAGATTTTGTGAACAAGTATTTGGACACACTCAAAATGTTGTATCTTGAATAAAATTAGCTTTGAAGATACATTATACATATATTTGTTTTATAATCTGATAAGATACTGAAGAACAATAACTGTTTTTTCTTGTTTTTTTTTTTAATTATCAAAAAGAGAGTAGTCCAAATGGGACTTTCGCCTTTTACAGTTTTGTACATACAATTGATAATGAATAACATTTGTTCATTAATACTTTTATTTTATCCCTTTAAAAAAATGTCTTGCCTTATCTGCTAATTGACTTTACTAGTACAGCAAAACAAAAAATGTATGCATGTTTCCAAAAAGGAATTTTACATTTATAATGTACCACAATTTTTTTCCATTGTATATAAAATATATTAAATCATATTTTTCTATTTCAGATCATTTTTAACCGTACTGTGACTCTGAAAGAAGATACTGGGAAACTTTAAACTTGGCCAAATAGAGTTGATTTGAAATTATTGATATATTACCCTAAAATATTTTTTTGCTTATTTTATTAAACTGAACAAACTGCAATAGACTCTCGATTAACTGGGATGGTTGGTGAATAAAAATCCGGGTTAAACAAATTTTCCCCTTAATTAAAAAATATCAAGATGTGTATGATTTCTAACATACTTACCTTTTACCTAATGTACATATATTTAGTAAAAAATCTATGTTCGAACTTACCACACATGAAAATGCCACACATGTTTGCAAATCCCCGATTTCTATTTCGGGGGTGTTTGTTCCCTATTATATATATGTATGACTGGCTCATACAAATCTAATTCAAGACACATTGTTGTAACAAAACAAAACATCTGACAATTGTTATGTTGTTATATATATTGCAGCCGACACAAACCAAAGACAGAATATTATTTTATATATCAAGTTTTACTCGTTTAAAAAAACATGTGCTTATGGAAATTTTGAAGCATCTCGGAAAAGCCGCTCCCAATTTAAAATGATCCCCTTAAAGAGAGTCTGCTGTATCATGATAAACTGCTTATGATATTAATAATTATTTTTATTTATTGTATACATTTAATAAAATTTTCAGAACTTTATTAAATGAGAGTACATGTAATTTTTTATACCCTTAATATTAAGAGGAGTGAAATAAAAGAGAGATTTAGATATGATTTAAATAACAGGGTTTTATTGCATACATTTTTAACTCTTAAATTAATAATTAGGAAAAAACATAATTGTGTTTCAATTCAAGGTTACAAAAGGGGAGGTGCTAAGTATAATATTGAACAATGTCACCATCACTTACAAACCATATGAATATGCATCAACACCAGTCCAACAAGAAAGAAAGAGTTATCAATATAGAATGAAAAAAAACTTTTATTTGTACTTCATGTGAATATCAATGCTTTAATAATGGAGATTGTTTTCATTTCTAGTACAAAAATCCACCTTTTAAAATTTATTTTCTTTAATTGAATACATTAGTATACATTTTGATTGTTGTACATATTTGAATAATATTACAATGTTAAAAAAAGTTTTCGTTGCAAAATTAATTAACAATTTAGTTTTCCTCAGTTTTTTTTGTGACTTAAAATAAATAAATAAAATAAAAATGTTAAACTGCTATTTATTAAATGGCTGAGAAATTTATTTTATTATGATGGAAAAATGTATTACTCTGAAGTGTTATTTAATAGGTTAATTTGAGTACATACTCTGATTGATGTTAATAATAATAAAAAAATAATCCTATGTAATTATTTGCAAACATTAGGTTGTCTGGGAATTTGTCATTCTGGTTTGTGCAATTATAAACAAGACGTAAGCAGATATACATAGTTCTATATTTTCTTGTGTTGAATTACCAGTTTTGTGATGTTTATACGGCAGATAAGATATCAATAGACGGTGCCCTTTGCTGAATTCCAATGAAGCAACATTGTGTGGAAAATTTGGAAAGATGTTATGTATGTTTGTGCAAAAGATTGTTCAATTTTGTTATACATCTATGCTGTCGACACAGAATATTTCAATATTAGGTTGAATGAATTACAAATAAAAAATCACCGTGGACGAGAATGATAACCAACGCTGAAGTTCTCTAAAGAGCTGGCTCCAGCCAGCTCTTTTTAGTGGAGTAAAGATTTACTGATCACAGTAAAATGACAAAAGATTGTATATCTCGGTCACTTCCTTGGTGGTGACAAGAACCAATGCTTCAGCTCATTCTCAGGGGCAAGACATATGGTGGTACTAGCAAAAGACAACTACCCTGGCTCGGAAATGCATGTGACTGGATTGGAATTCAACAAATTTCAGGAGTTGTTGCTGAAATCAAAAGACTCGGAGGCATCGTCAACATCCACTCGACTAGACAGGGCACTTAAAGAAGATCAAATTCTAGGGATGAAATTAGTATGGCCGAACTAATTGACCCGACTAAATATGACAAACCTTCCTGACAACCTATTGTTGGCACAATATTACATCCTTTATTACCTTTTTGCTCAAATTTAATTTAATATTTAGTTAAATTACCTAAAAAAATGTGTTTGGCTGTACAAAAAGTATGTAAACACATTATTTAAAAGTAAAGAAGGCATTACAAATGCCATATAAATAAATGAAAAAAAAATTAAGGTACTCTCCAAAAAAATTTGAGACATGAAAGGTTTAATATATATTTACACCCCTGTAATATTTTTCGCAGGTATATTAAGGTAACAAATTGTTATTTAAATACTCAACAAATAAATAAATAAACTAGTATGTACATAGTAAGCAGTATTTATACCGTATGGCAATTATAAATAAAGTAAACTAAATTTTCACTATGTTACATAAATTATTAAAGAGCATGATTTTAAGAAAGAAGCAAGTAATATTTTGCTTCTCAAAATTAGCCAATAGATCGCATTAAAAATTCACATGATTGAATACATATTTATGACGGACTGAATAACAGAAATCACATGTCACACGATTCAGACTAAAAAGTCATCTAATTTACTATGCACCACACGTGCCGAGAAGTAATGATATCAAAGACAAAATATAGTGAGAAATATACTGAAGAAACAGCGCGCAGTTTGGACCCTTAATTCAAGACAAAAATTGGTGCTATAAGGTAATAAAATTTAGTGATTACAATTTTACAAGTTAGTACATATCAAGTTCAAATATTATCGAAAATATTTTCTTTATTTATATAATTTTAACTACAGAAGTAACGGAGAATATTTCCCTCGTGTCTAACATAAGATATTTGGTCGGAGAACTTCTCATAACTAAGTCACAGCGTAGGAGGCGATTTTTAGGACTTAGGAATGAGATGTTCCTTCTGCCGACAATTAGGTACATTCACTTATCATAAGGCATTTTTGTCTTTCCTCCTAGAATATAATCCATTTAAATACTCTAATCGGATATATCGTACTGAGACATCTTCTTGCCGCTACCTTTATAAGATCATATTTTACATTTAGTAAGAAGTTTACACTTTATACACCAGTAATAACATATGGAATGTTGAGATTGTGAGCGGGATAAGCGCACCAGAAATATTTGCAATCGATACATTATGATATAGACTAAAAGTAACATTACGTTTGCTTTATAACTTTAAGTATTTTATAAGGCTTCGATGATAAATACTTAAATAAATATTACGAGACAATTTCAACTACCGAAATGATTATCTAAGTGCATGTACATGTGCTCGCTATAAAATAATTTCCAGGTGTTCCACTAGACATGAGAAAATTATGTATGTGTGTGAATCTATTATTTTCTAAAAAACATTCTAATTCTTAGTTTTAACAAAGGTCATATAATTTATCAATATATTTTAATTGAAATCTGATCCACATTATCCAATTAAAATTTTAAAAAGTAACATTGAGTCTGCATTCACTTATGAATGGATATGATTTTAAGTTGTTAATATATCTACAAATTCAACAAATATGCTTTGTTTTGTCATATATTTTTAAATATTAATTAATATAATTTTCCAGCATTAATTAAGCTCTGAATACAAATAAGACATTACATGTTTAAAAATAAATTAAAACTTCACACGAAACACTTTTTTATTAGATTAATTATTGCATGATCTTTCTGAAACACCTGCAAACAAGTAAATATGTTATGGTACTAAATTTTTACTTTTCTATTTTTAGTATATAAATACAGAATAGGGTATTATCACTAAGAAGAAATATGTATCAGATTTAGCATAATCAAAATTTAAATATATTTTTTAGATTCTCTTTGTATTTATAAAAACCGAAAAAATAAATTCCATTCATAATCTTAATTTGCAAAAATTGGTTATTGAAAAATAGCTTATTTATTATTTTTTAATCTATTGCATTATATCAAGTGTTAAAATTCCATGTTAATGACTTGATATTTTTGGAAAGTTGTTTGCCAATACTGTTAAAACTTGCACACGATAAGATGTTCTTTAACTTGGAATGGCATCCATTCCGATTTCTCCTTGGTGAGATTTTATGAATCAAGAGTGCAAGACTATATTTATTTTAGACCTTATTTTTCTTTACATATTTTAATTAAAACAGTATGGACGAAAAGCCAAAAATCAAGAAGAAAATAGTATGGATTGTCTTGAGATATTGTTTATATTTATTTTCTAACGATAATACCCATAATGTCTAAATAGTATTTTTTCATCTGTTATCCCTTTGAATGACCTACAATGTTATGTACATATATCATTATTGGTAAAGCCAATACCAGAGTGTAATAAGATTTTGTTGCGGTGTTGTTTAGAATTTAATTAAATACGTGTGTATTTTGAAAGAGATGTAACAGTTATGTCAAAGATACTTAATAATTTATAAAAGTAAAATTTATGAACATAAATCATTAATCCTTAGAAATTAAAAATGTTTCCAGACTAAAAAATACAAGGAATTTTTTATACGGGTTGGTAAACATCTTGGACAACAGAACTAAAATATTCTTTAATACTGATTCCGTGATGTTTTTAGCAGTGAGATAAGCACTAACTGCACAATATTCTTCAGTAATATACTACTTTTTAAAATAGATATATGTACATATCTCTTCGGCAAACAATATGAATCATACAAAATGCCATTGCATTCAAAGGGTTAAATTAAGTTATATATTTACATATTTTTCATTAGATGCTAATTAAAAGTATAATATTCATAAAAAGGTTCTTTTTTATACACAGGAGCAAGAAATTTTCAGTAATTAGAAATATTTCATATCCAGAGAGCATATTTTAAAAATATATTCACATATTTAATAATAAGTTGGAACACTCATGACAAACTATATAATATAACATTGGTGTTTTTTTTTCAACTACAGATGTTGTCTTTGAAATATGTATATGTACTTGTTTACGAAATATGTACTATCTACGCTTTATTGTTATAATTATTTTTGTTTTACACTATTTTAATGTTCTGGGATAAACACAAAGAAAAAAATATGCCTAATATATTAACACTCAATGGTAGAATTTATTTCGTTAATATATAAAGCCAGAGATTTTAACCAAAAATATCAGTTGAGCATACATAAAAAGCATATATTTGAGAAAAAATAAACAATCTAAGTGATGGATTTCTCAACCGTTCTGAATGGAGAAATATGATCCTTGTTGGAAAATTTCGAATGCTTAGTTCATAAAAATACTGGACCGACATCATATTTAAATTCAAATATAATACTGCTTTAGACGTGTAAATTATTTAGGTGGCAAAAATACATTAACATGCTTAGAATGAAAAATAATATCCCTAGACCTCAAACGCCGTTTTTCATCTGACTGGGCTTCTTCTCAAAACTTGGGTTTAAGGGGTGGGTCCAGGGCGCGGGGGGTTGGGCCATCAGTCAGGGTTAGGATCACCTAGTAGGGGTTACTAACCCCAGGCGTAAAAATGTGATTATTAATTGTATTCAGTATTACCTTATATGCTCCGCTGATAGTGATCGGGGCTTTGAAAGCATTAGCAATTAATTTTATCTTTGCTCGCAAACACTTAACATGACTATTTAAGTAATGATAGGAGATTGAAATAAAAATATGGGTTGTATGGGTTCGAATGGACATATAGAGTTTCTAAACCGGACCCGGGAATATGCCAGGCAGTTTTCAGAAATCCTAAAGATTGTTGGTTTCAGAACCAAATATATTTTTTCTCAACGTATTGATAAAAACTATTTATGTACATAATAGAGTAATATTAATTTATATTTTTTCTAAATCATTACTAAATGTCTACGTTTTACACTATAAATGTACATGTTGGTAATTTTTCTTTAATGTTGATTGAACAATATCACATCATAAAAAGAGATTACTCGTGTATTATATAGTACCAAAATATTAGTCGATTATTATATACATACATCACAACATTTTTCAGAGTTAGATTTCAGGACACTTTGAAAGAAATTTTAAAAAATCTAATTATTATTCAATGATCTTTTTCATTCGTAAGCAATAAAAGACAATGGACTTATCACAAATACAGAATAGGCATAAAATATTTTATTTACTGTAGAAAGTCACAGTGAAAAGTATGCACAAATAAAAATATTGACTGTTTCATGGGAAAACCATCTCGGGACACAGAATGAATGAATAAGGAAAGAATGATTAGAGAAGCCCATGAGACAAATTAAGTTAGATGTTTAGAAGCAAGAAAAGCCATAAAAACCAGTACATCAAAAACATGAAAGTGGAAAAGTCGGGAGCCAAAAGAATCAGTGGGTATGAATAAAATTTAAAAAAAAATTGTAGCGGTTTTCAACAAAACGCCTTATTTCAATAAGCTGAGATGTTTTTTTTTGTATGAAATCACATTTTTTTTATTTTTCAAATTTGATATTTATAATCAAACTGCAGTTCAAGGAGGATTTGTGATTCTGCTGGATATACAACCGCCTGAAGCTAACACATTTTCCATGATACAGTCAACATCTGCTCCACAGCTATGGAGTTATTTATTTACATGCACTATATAGTTATAAGAGTTGTGATTGTCAGATGCCTAATAGATATACATATGTAATTGAAAATGTTTATTTACAATTTGAAATAGATGTGAAGTGATAACTATGTTAGTTAGTTCACAAAAATCTTAATTGGCTTACATAGTACACACAAATAAATAGATACAACTCTATATCACAACTAAAATATCTTAACTATTTTTACTAATAAAAAAGGCATTAATGCTTTGCTCAAGTAAAAATCTAATTGAAACCACAAAAAATTGTCACATTTTAAATGCAATGAGTAAATAAATATAACTGTTTCGTTTTCTTTTTACGTAATATGTCAATAGATAATACATACATCTCGGGCCTTTAGAATGACAAGATTCCAATTCAATTCCAGGCGAAGTTTATTGAACTCGTGGATACATACAGTCAGAGCTCTGAGCAGAATTGAGTTTGAAAATATGAATTGCAGTATTTGCTGTGCTGGATTGTATTTTTATATAATTCCCGTTTTATGGTATGGAAAGAGTGAAGCTCTAATGGGACGATCTTGCAAATGCACTAAAATCTTTATTGAATGTAATGAATTGTGTGAAAACAAAAAAAATGACCCAGTTCTTACTTGATAATACCCAAAAAAAACTTTAACTAGATATGTATATCTAATTTAATATTAAAACGGGCTAATTTTGCAAAAATTAAGTATTATTACATTTGATAAATATTTACAGATAAACTAAAGAAACATGCATATTTTTCCATTCTGAAAATAAGATTCACCATTATTTTATTATTATTTATGTATGTACATATAATGTAACCTTTACTTGAGGTATTAATATTTTGCGAAATGAGGAAATAAAAAGTTATGGAAATACAAAAATTTTCTTCTCAGAAATATGATGAAACACATTGGGAACTTATCATTCTAGTGGTATGTCGTGTGATATTTGTGAAGAAAAAAAGTATTTTTGTGTTTTTAAAAATATTTTTTTATCTACGGATATTTTAATGGAATTCAAATGGAAAATACCAACATTTTTGCAGTAACATATTGAAATGCAAAAGAATATTGAAAGCATAAAGGTGTCAAACATTTTATACTACTTTTACGTGTTTCTGGGAAACTAGGTTATGCCATGCATAAATCTACTCAAAACTATTGAAATAAAATGGACTCTTGGGTCACAAAAACTAACATTATTCTCACACCATTGTCTTTCTTTGCCACACATGATGATGTGGGCGTTACCTAAAATAACTCTTATATTTTATTTTTTAATTGATTACAATTGTATATATTTAGTTAAAATAATTAAGATCGATTTGGAGATAATTCAACCTTATAATAATTTTTTACAATTTACAGTACTTCAGTTTAAAATAGAGGAATTATTAACAATAACAGATTCATAATTTTTTATATATTAAATTTCGTTGCTGATTTTTTCAGCATAGATATTATCGATTAAAAGTATGATTTTAGACTAGTATTACAATTGAATCTAATTAAATATTAAACAATGTATCGTTTTATATTCATAATGAGTATAAGGTATCGAATTTTAAAAAGGTTTCATTTACATATTTATAATTAAAGGTATATATTATTAATAATAATATGTTACACTGATATCGGCATAACCTTAAAAATATCACTCTTCTGAGTACATACAACTTTTGAATAATAAAATGAATAATGATGAGATCGCCACATGACTGCAGTAACCAGATAAGTTCATACAACAGTCTCTAAGTCTTCAGAGGCCACATGGAAATTTTCTTGACCTAGAAATATCAAATGGATTAGTTGAAGTTTTCGTCAATAATATCCACCACTGTCATAATTACATGCAATTTTAAATAATTAGTAAACCACGCAAAGAAATTGTAAAAGCTTCAAAATTAAAAGATCCATAAAGTAACATGTAACTCTTAGATTTTGTAAGCAAAGCATTAGATTTTTTTTTAATTTAACCATTAACACATTCTGTGCGTTGAACACAGCTCCAGTGTCCATACAAATATTGCGGTCATTTGTTGAACATGGAGTCGTGTTGAATAAAGATTAAGATTCGTAGCCGGATTTAAGTGTTTCGAAAAAACAAAGGAATACACCTATTTATGATGTTTAAATAGAAAGTAGAATTAGATTTCATACAAAGTTATGGATTTTCAAAATTTTGCAAATTACTCTTTTATGCATTGAACGAGTTAACCACCAGTTACATTACAAACGAGATTAGCAGTATTCCAATGATTGGGTCATAATCCGCTCATAATGCGATTAGCTACTGGGGGTTGGATTCCCAGGGGGGGTGAAAATAAATATTAGTGACTACACTCAAATACTAATTTCATAGTACCCTGGACTGGCAGCTCCTTTGAGCACAGGATTGATCACCTTCCCTTCTTTTAAGTAATGAACAAGATAAAACTATGCACCATTGGGTGGGGATAAGGGTTAGAAGAATGTAAAAAATTTCATAGTTGAATTAGGACAGTCGTTAAGATAATATTTGAGCTTACTCTCTAAGTAGGCAGCTAGGTGCTGATCGTTGGCCAGCAGCGCCAGGTGCCGGGGAGTGTGTCCTCGCAAGTCCTGACGCAGGGGAGAAGCTCCTCCGGCCACCAGCAGGCAGCACACGGCGCGGCGCTTGTGCGCTGCCGCCTTGTGAAGTGCTGTTTGGCCTCTGAAATATATATTTTATTTGCATCATAAACTAATATGTACAAATACAAATCCATATCTACAGTAAACTATAAAAAAATAAATGCAGTCAGTACTCAAATTTGAAACATAATAGATTTTTATAAGAAGAGTAGAAAAATAGGGAAATATGAAATGGAAATAAACTGGTGCCATGATATTGTTAAGTGTCGCTCAAATGTGAAACTGGTGTCAAGAGTTGGAATCTTTTTTCTAAGCTCTGGATTCTCTTCTCAAAACTAAAAATCATTTTCCTCAGAGAAAAACTTACAACATCAATTTATTCTAAAATTCAATAAAAAATTGCAAATATTCATTTAAGTAACCGTAAATGAAGTTCAAATGAATGGAAGATTTTCTACAGTTTTGAAAAATTGCAAATCAAATTTAAGAAATATTTATTATCACTAGGTCCGAGGGTTGCAGTGTATTTTTTATACCTTCTTTCCCTGTTTATGAAGTTAAAAAAAACTATGTTTCCTGCTGCTTTAAAAATATAAAAATTTGTTTTAAAACACTTTAACTGCCTTCCATTTTCGGAGAAACTTCCGTATATGTATGAGAAGCAATTAGCAATTTATCTGCCATGAGTAGCCACAGATTTCCTTGCCTTCGTGGTATCAATATACAGTTCAAAAGAGTTACAGGAATGAAATATGTGTATTATGTATAACAGGTAACCCTCCTACACCATAGTTTTGCTGATATTATGTAAATATCTAGAATCATTTTCCATTACCCATAATCTAAAAACATTTATTTATCGTTTTTAAGTTTTCGAAATCCGACCCCCATACTATACTAAATCTGGGTCTTATACAACGGGTTACATGAGACATTTTCCAGAAATTATATATGTACCTCCTTATAGAACGGTAGTGTGTAAATTGTCCACTCACTTGTCATTATCCTGCATGTTCAGGATTGATGACGGTGCACATGCTATGAGATACTTGACAATGTCTTTGTGCCCGTATCTCGCTCCGATATGGAGTGCTGTCTGTCCGGTGGCATCTATAGAGAGCAGAGAGAAGCCTGATGAGTGCAACTCTTTCAACTGAAAGCAAAACATTACCAATTTATTAAAATAACATCTAACTGAAAATATACCAAATTAAAGTTTTAAATTTAAAATAAAATAAGAATATGAAAAGAAAGAAGGATTTAAATCTTTTGATTTTGATAAAGTTGGAGAGATAGAAAAGATTATGAACTGTTTATTATACCATTTTTAAATCACCAATCTTTGCTGCTTTTAAAACAGCATCCGTTGTCTTTTCCAAAAGTGATCTGAAAATAATTTATCTTGGTAAAACATATCTTTATAGGTAGATGGATATTTATTCTATTATTATTTGCATTAGCAATTTCACACCACAAATAAAAAGACTGGCATGAATTTCAATAAAAATATTTACAAAATAAAATAAATTGCTACTGGGGACTAATCTGACCGTCAATTAATGAAGAAGAAAAAGGGTTAAAGAAAAACTTCAACGTTCTATATGGGTTAATTTAAATAATTATATATGCATATAATATAAGCATAATATGCTATTATTTTCTATTGAATTCATATCAAAATTATAGATTTTCACAAACACAATGCCAGATGAATTTCAATATTCTTTTTTTGATACATATTATGAATTCAAAAGACTTTTATAAAATAATGTAAGTGTTTTGGCAATTATCTTTATTGATAAAAATAAATGCAGAGTGAAGAATATATTTTCTTAAATGACTAATGCAAACATGCTCATATTTTATACCAAACACATGCTATATACAATATTAATAAATAAAACCCTTATCCGCACCCCAATGGTGCATAGGGCACTGCGTCATATAAACGCAGTGTTATCTTGATCGTTTACACATGAAGGAAAGGTGATCAGCCCTCCGCTTCAGGTACCAGTCCAGGGTAATATTGAATAAATATTACAGTGAAAAAATCACTTATATTTATTTTACCCCCCTTGGGAATCGAACCCGGGACCTCCAGAACGGTAGCCGAGCGTGCTGACCATTACACTACGGGGACATATATAAAATATTAGGAAAGTTTAATTTTATGCCATTCACACATAAAATCTTAAAAAGGGTATTTAAATAGCCTTATGGCTCTCTTCATACGGTATACCTACCTTTAAAGATTAATGTTTGAGGCCACACAGACTGTATTTTCCGTAAATTTTAGATAATCAAATAAAAATGGAATATTGGATTTTTTTTAAATAAATAAACTCAAAAGTTTTTATAAAATGATGCAAAGATACAATAACAAAACCTTGAAAAAATATCTTTTCATGGATGAAAATTTAACATGCAAAATTTTATTCAACTACCTCAATCTTCAATTTTTTTCTCACTACATCTACCAAAAAGAAGCAGGTTTGCTAAAATATATTTTAATACAAAGAATATTTAACAATTAATATAATATTAAAAAAGGCAGTTAACTAAAAAACAGTCAATATTGTAGTATCTCGCTGATCTATGTAACATATGGAAATTTTAAATGTTTTTACCTTAAAGTCCCTTAAGCCCCTTTATGCGCCCTTTAAGGGCGCATAAAGGGGCTTAAGGGGTTTTTATTTACCTTAAATCTTTTTATTTACCTAAAATTTACCATAAAGGGGCTTTTATTTACCTTAAAGGGCGCCCAAAGGGTGTTTATGCACCCTGAAGCGTACACAATAAGGTGTGAAATAATTTTTGTTTTTTGACCACATGTACGCAATACGGGTTAGTATTATACAGCAGGTGCTTTGGGCGCGTGTTGCGTACGTTCAATGAAGCATGACAGTTAATAAAAATATACACTGTAATTATTTTGTGATAGTAGATTTAAACAAGAAAAAAGCCTTCATATTCATCATTTATAATTTTTTATCACAGCACCAGCAAGAAATGTATTAAATTTTTACATTGTGACTTAAATATGTTAAAAATACTTGTAAAAGTATCTTTACAAGGAAACACTTTACCATGCGTCTAGTGCTCTCTGTTACTAAGTCTCAGGTCTACTCATCAAACACATACAACTCATTAAAAAGTACCATGAGTTTCAATTTTTAGTTTAATTTGTGATTTCGTACTCATTGCTTCAGACACCTGAATATTTACATCGAACACACTTATCCCACGGTAAAGCGCATATGTCTAAAGGCAGGTAATGTTAGTAGATTGAAGCGTATTATTATTATCTCACCTATATCCAAAAACGTCTTGCTCAAATCCAAATAATCTTTCATGAATGCTGCATGCAACCAAGCAACATAAGGGTGCAATCAATTCTAAAACAGTGTAATGCTTCAAGCAAAATAGATAAGAGTGCCGTGGAACTATATGTACAAATCCTGTTGCTAAAATATCTGCAGCATCGTTCCTAGAGTCAGTGAATTTATCTGCAAGGATATTAGTTATATTTATGGTTAGAGAAAGAAAACAAAATACATACAAAATACAGTGTGCAAAATGAAATATGTTTTATAAGTTTTTTGCTCGATCACCGTGTTTTAAATTAGTTGTGAAATTTACACCACCCGACACAATTCTGACATCTTCATATTTTTTTTAATACTTATTTTCTTGAGAACCATTGACAGTTTTTGTTTTTGTAATAACATATTTGTGAGTTAAAACTATTTAAATAACAAATTATCTGCATAAATTTTAGTGATGACAATTATGTATGATTAAATATATGATTAAATTTCAAACATTTTTACAGCGTGTCTCTCACTTTCTGTCACTTGGTCACTTTTGATTGGCAAGAAAATAAACATCATTGCAGTTACATAGTTATTTTCAACAAGTCAATGACTGAAAATATACCAAATAATTTGCTTCCAAATTTAAAATCGCTGAGATTTTTTCCAGGTCAACATCAAGCTAGTATGATGTTAAATAGTCAATAATCATGTTTTTGTAAAAAATGCACTTGGTAATTTTCTCCTGTATGAGGGCGATATTTATCATATAACATATTTTCTTTCCAAATTATTCTCACAGATGTCAGTGGTATGAAGAATTTTCTATGCTGTGAGCTAAAAATCATTATGATGCCAACATTCTAACTAGAGAAATTGAAGTGTTAATTTTGGGTACTGCATTGTCACAAACTGTGCATTATGAAAGGTGACAGACTGTGCCAACTGTGGGTAAAGAATAAACCAGCAACACTACATGTCTCTTGATATATTTGATCTTTTATTTATCAATTTGAATTGTATTGAATAGCAAGAAATTAACAAATTTGAGTGTAATGTAATTAATATATCTGCATACTTTTTGTAATGCTGAAAATAAACATTAATTTATGCTGCTGATTGCATAAAAGAGACTTAGGGGTAGTATTTTAGGAAAATAAACGATCCAAAATAATTATTATTATTATTATTACGAAACTTACTGCCGCAATCGAGCAGATTTTATTCATATTTAAAAAAGCGAGTAAACAACCAGCCATTTGCTGTTGCCATCAACAGATTTGTTCAAGTCCCCTTTTCATAGATTTCTTACAATTACGCATTAGAATGCCCACAAAAAGATTTTAAAAAGTATTTCTTGTCTCGGTATTACATTAGTCACAAAGCACCAAAACTCCTTATTTATTATACTAAATTAAGATTTCAGAATGATACTAGAAAGGTTGTAAGTAGTCTTAGATAGTTAGTGTTGCCAGTTGTAGAAAAAAAGTGCCATGCATCATGCGACCACTACCACTATGTAAAAATAATGACCAGTGCAAATGAAAAAAACTCAGATGTCAATATTTAACACAGAGATATATCATATTGTAAAAACATGGGAGAGATTTTGTCACTTACGATTTGAAGTGAGTTATGGAATCCCTCAGGAGGAAGTCGTCTCTGGCGTTACGGAGGGGGTGCGCGGAGGGGGGAGGGCTGGCGGGGGTGAGGCAGGGGGGGTCCACTTCGGGAAGCACGGGAAGAGAGAAGGTCATGGGAGATTGGGGGGTGCTCGGCGATAGCAGTTCCGAACTCTTGGCAGGGCTTCCCAGACCAGACTCACTAGAATACAAACTTATTTTTTTCATATTTCTGCCAATCATAAAATTGAAAAAGAACTTTGTGAGAAAAACTGAGAAAAGAACTACGTATGTAAAAAAATTGTGATCTCCATCACAAAAGACCTATATTAAAATGATTCAGCAGACTTTAGCAATGACCCCAACTAGAAGAAGAAGAAGAATAACGTATATATTAATCCCTTCATAACACATATTTGTATGTGTGCATGCAATGTACCTGCAAACAGATCAAACAAGAGCTTTCAAATTTATAAGTAGTTAGTCAGCGAGAGTGCTCAAAATCCATGTATTGTAGTAATCCCATGTCCCAAAATGAGAAATGGAAAATACTCATCGGAAATATTATATTTATCGCTCACTCCTTTTAAGAACGTCATAAATCAAAAATCGTCAATTTTCAGTTGAGCATGTTTTCGGAATGCCCAGAAAATGTACTATATCCCAGCAAAAGAGGCATATTTTTAACTTAATATTTACCCGCTACAGGGCAGAAAGTGTTTTTTTTTGCATTTTGAAGAAAAGGTATTGTTTAATTATTTTTTTCAATAAATTAAATATTTTTCAAATGGAGAAAAAACCTTCAGATTTTACCTAAAAAGATCTGTTGCACAGTAAAAAGCTCAATAAGTGGCTTGATATTTATTTTTAATACATTGTATTATATTTTTAAACTTTAAAAACGTTCTCATGAAAAATCAAGTTTTTTGATTTATGACGTTCTTGAAAGGAGTGAGCGATATACGACTTATGGATGTAATATGTTTTAAAAATAAATTAATAAATTTGAAAGATGTAAACAATTTATGTTTTTTTTATATAAATGTAATACTAGAAAAGATGAGTAAAAGTAATCTCTGGTATATTACGCCCATCCAAGTGTTGATGTACATTATACATCTTGATAATTTTAATATCATAAAAGGTTTGATACAAACCTGTTGTGTGACTGGTCCGGCACATCGAGAGATACTCCGGCACTCGGCGTGTCCATGCTATGCGAGATGTCCAGTGAAATGGAGTGTCCCGTGGTGGTGTCGAAGGACATGGGGCCGGCCGAGGACTCGGAGGGGCCAGTGGTGGTGGTGTCCGTATCCGGAGTGAGGGGGGCGATCCCCGTGTCCAGGATGAACAGACATTCGTGCCCGATATCCGACACGTAGTGAAGGTTCTCTTGAGCACGATCCACCCGGAAAAATCGTTCAGCTGTGCAGGCTGAAATAAGTTTATTTACATCGATAAAAACAGAAAAACCTTGTTGGTTTCAAGACCCCTGGGAATCAAACTTGGGACCTCTAGCACGGTAGCTAAACACGCTAACCATTACACCATGGAGTGGTCAAAATAAATATTAGTGATTTTTACTTTTATTTTACCCTTGACTGGTCCCTGAAACGCAGGAGTGATCACCTTGCCTTCATGTAAGTAACAATCAACATAACACTCCATCAATACGATGCAGTGCCCTATGCACCATTGGGTGCAGATAAAGGTTCGAAGAAGGTTTCTAGACCTACCCATCTCTTCACACCAGAAGCAACAACAAAATACACTTTTGAATTTTCTGTCAAAGTCCTTGTTCGATTCGACACCATTAGTTAAAAATCGAGACTTGTCACCATACAGTTTAGTCCCTTTCCAGACTTTTGACCTTCTTATGGCACCCTTACCCTAAGTGCATGTTGGTCATTGGTCCGACTAATAAAGCATGTAATGATATTTTGTGCATCTATATACCACTATCATGGCACTTTTTTTCATGAATAGTGCTATGATAGTGGTGTATAGTGTTGTTTGCATGCTGGTGTAATGATTGCCCTGGTGAGATGGGTATATCTTGACATCAGTAGACTGAAACCTCGGAGAGTGGTTTTATATGTACTAACATAACTCACTAACTGACCACAAAGTAATAAATAAAAAAAACTTCTAGAAAGTCAAAGAATTACAAATCCACAGTTAAGTTATGCCTGTTATGTAATAAACATGATTATTATAAATGCAGAGAAAAAAACACTTACAGTCTACAAAGCACCAATCGGCAGAGAGTGATGGCAAGTTAGGATTATCCTTGACTAGATTATTGATAATTCCTCTCACTTGCTCCAAATCCGCAACAGCGTTCACCTCAACATTACCAATACACTCCGCTAAAACAAAATTCAAATATGTACAATATAAAATAACACCACAACTTTGATAAAGAATTGAACACTGAAAGGGAACTACGATAAGAACTCAAATGTTATTCATGGTTTTAATCTTATCATCAATGTGACTTCTTTGCTTTGGCAAAAAGGTATGTAACATTTTTTTATACAATGTATTTACATTCAAATTGAGATGTACACAAGTATGGTGAAAAGTAAACATTATAGACAATATTAATCAATTATTCACATTATGTATTATGTAATAAGGATGATGAATAAAGCAATGTTAAAAAATAAAATAAAATCATATTATACTAAAATATGACTTTAATTTACAAAAATAAATTAAGTTATTTTGAATGTTAGTTAAATTATTGCTTTGTAAAGTGTCCCATATTAAACTACCTAAAATTCTTTGTTTCATTAATCGATTCGGCAGTCACTTTGTGGTAAAATCTACCCATTTTTAATTAATATTTTACTTAGTAAATGTACCACTATTTCTAAAAATCTACTGTGACACGTGTTTCGATGTATTCCACATCATATACGGTCTTTTAAAATGATGCGGAATGCATCGAAAATGTGTCACAGTAGATTGAAAGAAATAGTGGTACATATTTACTAGGTAAAACATTAATTATAAAATTCTTTGATTAATGTAGAGATTGGATAAAACCAAGGGACTAAGGATGAAAAATATCTCAGCTCCTAAGATAAAAATCTTAAAGGATTCAAATCAAAAAATCATGCTTACCTGTCTGTTTCAAAAGATCTTTGTCATAGTGGTGTTGCTCGTAATCTAACATTGTTATTAGATGTATAGAGAATTTAAGATGATCTAATGTGGTTTGCCTGAAAGCAGAAATTATTAAAAAATAAGAATTAATAAATTAATAAATTGTAAAACAAAACAACAAGAGTATTTTGAGTGAAATATTATAAAAACATTTTTTTTAAATATTTTTAACTTTTAATCTTTAACTTAAGAATTAAAGTAAAACGTCAAAATAAATGTGTGACTAAATTTCTGAACATGTGGTTTACAAAGAAATAATAAAAATAAATTTGGATAATTCATATGGTGCCATTTTCATAAAATACACTACCTCAAGGGTGATATTGTTCCTTATGATGTAAAACATTTCCGTGTGAGTTTTTATGATGGAAGTATCTGTTTGGTATATTTTGGTGCGACAATTTACAAAAAAGTGAAAAATAAAATTAGAATACAATAAATTGTTAAAAAATTATACTTTGAGTTTACCAAAACGTAACATCGCCATCTTGGTTTTTCTCTATCGCACTCTATTTTATCGGCGGAATACTTTTAAAATTAAAAAATTTAAGGAATACATTCCTTCACATATATATCATAATAACATGTATAAGGTATAGAATCAATTAAGGATTGTGTAAATATTTTTACTTACTGAACATTGATTCTCCCGGGTTTTCTCTTGGCTAACATGGTCGCTTGATTGAGTCTCGAAAGTGTGATAATAGATGGCGCCAGTTTACACGCTTCTCCATCAACTTGCATGGGGATAGTTTTGGACGTGATGATCTTCGCAGTTTTGCACTGAGTTATGCACGTTCCATGACCTCCAGCTTGAAGTAAGGGCTAAAAAATAACAAAAAATAAGGCTACAAATCTGCGTGATAGAACTAGTTCAACTATACCAGCTTCAACTCATTTAATCATATCAATATTACACATGGGGCATGTTTTGCACACAGGCTTTTTTTATAGACACGTGATATATGTTCTCCCTAGTCGATATGCACTCTACCCTCTTCATTTTATTGTTTCTAATTTTATTCTTTTTACTTTCACTCTTTCAATCCTTCTTACTGCTACAATTTGAAAATCTTTATTTGAATAAATTCTACCAAATACAAAGTATGTAAAAAGAATCTCACCAATTGATATGTTGTAAGTCCAACGACTTCTATTAAGCCATCTTCTGTAGATGGTTCAGATGTACCTCCAGATTTATTCCATGGATGCGTTCCTCCTCCATAACTAAAAGAGAAAAAAATAATAAACATACAGAAGAACACATTAAAAGGCATTAGTTTGATCTTAATCTTTAGTTAAGAACACTTTTTAAAGTTCAAATAAAAATATTAAAAAATGAAATAGAAAAATTACCTGGGAATATTTAAGAAAACTATAGCATGCACTCTGTGTTCCTTAAGTTTCGGTGTGAGATCTCTTCCATCACATTCTAGTGTCACCAACTCTGCTAGACCTTTCCATTTCCTCTGCATTAAGTCCTTTCCACCAGCAGTGCCATAAAAAAGCTTATTCCGTATTCTGGAATTGAATTTTTCAGGATGTGCCTCTGCAAGAAATGAATGGATACATTACTTACAAATCTATGTAATTTCTCTAGCATTCGAGTTTAGGATATCATAGATTTTAGTAGATACACTACTCTTACATGAAAAGAAAGCTAATTAAGGTTGGATTAGGTGAGGTTAGGTTAGGTTATTTTCATAAATTGACTCGGCAGTCACTTTGTGGTAAAATTTATACATTTTTTATTTAAGTTTTATTAGTAAATACCACTTTCTCTTAAAATTTTGTGTGACACGTGTTTTGATGCATTTTGCATAATTTTCAAACGCCATATGGTGTTTGAAAATGAAGCGGAATGCATGCAATGTCACAGTAGATTTTAAGAAATAGTGGTATTAACTAATTAAAACTTAAATTTAAAATAGGTTCAGTAAGGTTAGGTTGGGGTGGAGTAGTTTGATAAGATTAAATCACTCCGTGTTCTCGTACCTCTTGCTTCGTGAAACTCTAATGCAATATGGGCATCGACACCAAATGAGAAGTAGTTGTTGACAACGTTCAAAGGTAAATTTGGCTTTCCAGGTTGCTCAGTATCGGTAGCTCCGGTGTTGGGTTCCACCTTCAGTTCCCAGCGATCCAGCAGTACTGTATCGCTGTCTCCGATGTTGGCCAAAATTTTTGATATTGGTTCATCTTCATAGCCCTGAAATGTTAAGTGCCAGAATTTTAGATCAAAACAGAATAATTATAGTATTTTACTTTTCAATATAAGCACAGAAAGGGAAAAAAAAAGAATACCTGTAGGATGTCTATAAACACGATAATAAATATAAATTACATATTTTAAATTTATTTTTAATTTGTAAAATGATGACATGGATTGGTGGCCTTATTGCTATAATGTATTCCGACCAATGAAAACAATTTTGATACTTGATAAATTTAAAAAATAAACAATAAGTTATTTTGGATGATATGGACTTCTCAGCTGTCCAAACTTAAAACACAGTAAGGGACTTTTTTTAAGTACGTTTTTTTTTGCATTTGGAGTAAGTAGAATCTACTTAGTCCTAAAATGCAAAAAAACGTACTACAAAAAAATGTCCCTTACTGTTTTTGAGTTTGAACAGCCGTACTATATACAGGCATTTCGACAGCCTCTGTTGCTGTTTGAGATTGCAGAGACTGCAGTGAGCACTCACCCCTCCCCAGCCGAGAGCGCGCGCCAGGTCGTTGCCCGTGCCGAGCGGCAGCACGCCTACGGCGGGCGGCGGCTGCAGGCCTATCTGGTCCAGCACGCTCAGCACCCAGCCCACCGTGCCGTCCCCGCCGCACGCCAGCACGCGCATGTTGGGCACCTTGCGGAACAGCTCCAAACTGAAAATAAGTGACAATAATTAATATACTGGTCTTTCATATCCTTCAAATCCCTCATCCGTACCCGATGGTGCATAAGGCAGTGCATCATATAAACGCAGTGTTATCTCAAGCGTTCAAATCAGCATGCGCAGGCCCACATCAGGGCTGGACGTGACCTTACGCTTGATTTTAAAAAAAAGTTTATTGAATTTATTTTTATTTTTGAGAATAAATAAATATCTGTTTTTTTAATTCCTTTTTTACCTTTCAAAAACTGTTTTTTTTTCTTCAAAACAATATAATTATTTCGAGGAAAAACTTATTATTTCAATGCAAAAACGGTGTTTTAGTAAAAAAAATCGTTTACGTAAAATATTACATGCATTTAAAGAAAATTAAGTTGCGACATAACGTTAATACTAATAATAGTTAATACTTGGCCTTAATATACTAAATATAAACCAACGATCATCCCTTTTTGGTAGTATATATGTCCATCGATTTTATTAGAGTGGTTTTTTTTTAACGCTTTACCGACTGTAAAATTTCTTTGCAATATTATTAACATAGAATTGTAGACACTTGGACTGAAAAAAAATAATATTTTGGGCTGAAAAGTTAAACATTTTTGGCCTGCATAATTTATCTTCTTCAAAGAAATGACGAAAATCGACAAATTTAAATTGACGAATTATTTTTGTCGAAACCTAGAATAGACGCTTCGAAGATAAAATTTAATTTTTAAACGTATATTTTTCAAGTGTCGTGTGTTATTAGTATTTCTAAATTCTGGCAAAAAATTGCAACTCGACCTGAAAATCATAAACAACCGTGCAAATTTCACAACTATGGAGCTAGCCGTTCGAGAGTCGCTGGCATACCATATACGAACGCATTCCGCCACACACCAACTCATTCCAAATTTATGGAAATACTGAATTTCAAAGCCATTACAAAAATCATGTTTCATTAAAAACAATAATTTATTCATTTACTCAGTCCGGGTACAAAGTGCGCACTTTGAAAATGATGCTCTTGGCGTAATATAATATTTACATGTTTTTTTGTTATACGAGAGTGTACCCTTATACGTACACGCTGTTAAAAGCGGAAAGTAAAATGAAATACCTGCGAAAGATCCAACAAAAAAAGGATCTCATTTTTATATTCTAGCATGTGAAAATTTTCAAGAGTTTATATGAAAAGTATTTTTTTTAAGTTGTCTACAGGATGAATACACCTTTATCCATACTACATCTTACTACGCTTACGTATGGACTTGATTTATTACTATAAATACGCTTCAAAGACATTTTTGAGATGAAATTTCGAATAACAATGGGCAAGTATCTTATTGTAAAATATAAACGCCAATCGAAACCTCATTCATTCGAATTTACCTCGAAGCATAATAGCGTGTCGCTCTTCATTACGTTAGTTTTTGGAGACTTGTTTGAAAGATTTTAAGAAAGTTAGCAGTCCATGTCCAGCGGAAAGGATATCTCGAGTACTTAAGACCTGAGGGAGTTAGTTCGCTGCCCCCTTTTCCAACAAATACAAGAGAAAACTTTTCCCCCTTACGACATTTCGTGAATTCGAAATATATACATGCATATACATGTATGTATTATTTCCCCTAGATGCAGAAATAAATGGCGTCATAAGTTTGCAATAAAAACAAATAAAATACGTAAACTCAAAATCTGTCATTGATGTTTAATTTGAGTTCTTGATTTTATGTGAAGTTCTACACTATAAACTTTTGACACATTCCGGTCCGGGCAGTAAATTTACTGTGCTATTGATATATAAATATAACATAATATCAAAATGCTCGGGTTTTTTCTCTTCCAACAATATGTTTTTTTGTTGTTAATGTAATGTAATGTTTATTATTGTTAATGTAACTATTGTTTTATATATTTTTTTATATGTAAGCTGTACAATTCCCGAATAAATTAAATAAATAAATAATATGTAATCGGATTTATAGATGTAAATGTGCGTGAAAAGATTTCGAAAAAAAACAGAAGCAAACTTTCGACAGGCAATATATTTTTAGAAATATATAAACGGTTAAATAATATCTATATCTGGCATTCTGGCAAGATGACAATGTTCCTAAGGTCATAAAATGACAGTTCGTTATTTAGGAATAACTTTTCTGACAAACAAATAAATACAAATATCTATAGGTTTGCATGAAAAGTCCTAATCATGCGACTGCAGGGCGAATTCGACATTCGTACGAGCATATTAAACAATGAAATTAGATGATATCTCCCACGTTTCCCTGGTACGAGTACATTCCATTACCATTTAATTCAAAGAACTCCTCCAAATGACATCATTGGTACGTGATTTCACCAACTTCTAGTCTGTAATACATCTTGAATTACAAATGACAGGTGACACCATAATCCCCCAGCCTACCATTGGAGTGGACACGGAATGATTACTCGTATAAAGGGACTAGCGCCGACGTGTGTATTAGAGAAGTCCATGTTAAAGTTTTACACTGCCAAATTATACTGTCAGTCGACTTATTAAAACCCAAACTAGTTTTGCAACATACTTCTTCTTTTTCTAACGCTTATCCGCACCCAATGGTGCACAGGGCACTACATCGTATTGACGCAGTGTTATCTTGGTCGTTACTTACATGAAGGCAAGGTGATCACTCATGCGCTTCAGGGACCGATCCAGGGTTATATTGAATACATATTAGAGTGTAAAATCATTAATATTTATTTTCACCCCCTTACCCTCCCGGGAATCGAACCTAACCTAACTATTACACCTCGAAGGTAGACTGTATGTATAGTAGTATGTACCATTTGTTGATATTGTATGTTACCTCGGATGTAACATACAATGTCGACAAAATGTACATACTACTATGAGAATTCAAAATTTGAGTTATTATTATTTGCAAAATACAAGACCAAATACTTCATACGCCACATGCCTTGGAACCGAATCAAAAAGGAATAATGATTGATTCGGGGGTTCTTGAAAATGACAATAACCCAGTTCCATAAATTTAACACGTCATCAGCAAGTACGTCATATAGATAAATGGATGACCTACGCAAGTCCAGACCAGGTGTATTTTGACTACATGCTTTGCGTTGTGTGGCTGTGGTAGGTGGCAGCTGAAGTTTGCTCATCATAAAGGTCTCTCGGTTAGTTTATAGCGTGTAGCTTATGAATTTATTGTGTTACAAAGGAACTACTTAATTTAGCTGTCCAAGGATCGTAAATTTTACGACTCCGCCTGACTCGAATTCTCCTTTCGAGATATATGCAAAACTCTCTTAGGTTATACATATTTCTTTCGTAGGATTTTCTAGACCTAAAAAAACAACTTGAACATAAATCATAGAATAAATAACACAAATATACATAAATAACTTTCCTTTCTTTGGCTAACGCGTGCAAAGTACCACTGTGTAATAAATTTTCTTAGAAATAAAAAACTAATAATGGCACTAAGAATTCCAATTACGAGAATGTTGAGAAAAGGAAACTAACAGAAAAAATAGGCTTAACTAGAATAAATAAAATAATAATTTTCCGCAGATATTTATGATCCGTTTTAGTTGATCTTAACGCGTTGTAATAATGAGAGTAGCTTAATATTATGATTAAAAACGCTAAACGCATTCTTAACACGCTTACAGCAATTTAGGGGAGACTTAAGTAACACAGGTCTAAAGTAACAACGCCTCTTTCTCCCCACGAATGACCTTTACCAAATAATCGTTTTCTTTTAGATTAAACCACATTTTAAAAAATGCGTGACAAAGATTTCGATGGTTCCAAATCTTGTCTGAATTCAACACGAACCGTGTCTTAGAAAATCTTCAATAGCTAATAATAAATCCTCTTGGGATTACTTAATGTAAAGATATTACTTCGAACCTCGTTCTCTTCTTCACAGTAATGTATATTTTAGGAATTCCTATGAATGATTTGCATCTGCAATCGAAATTGATTGCGAATGGATTTGGAGAATTTTAGAGATATTATGCTTTAAATCTTTATTTTACATATAAACATTAACAAGGTTGGAATATTAGTCTGTTTTCGTCGGATATGATATCTTATCGCATCCCTCTAATTGATAAAATTAGCATTCAGCATGACGTTCGTACGACAACTTCATTAAGTTTTTTATAGATTTGGAGTTTAATTTGTAGAATTCCATTTTAATTTAAATATTAAATGTTAAAATTAAACACTGATTTTTTGAGTCTAAGTAAATTGTATCTTATTGTTAAAAAAACGCATAAAAATACATTTTGTGATAATGTTTGCCGTGTTGTATTTTCAAAAGAATGTGCCATTCGACATTCGTCAGAAAATGCCATAACAAGGCGAAAGAATTTTCACAAAATTTTTGTTTTTTTTTTAACAATTAAATACAATTAAGTCGACTCAAAAATCAGTGTTTGATTTCAACATTTAATATATAAATTTCATTAGATGTTTAATCTGGCCCTAAAATAAAATACATACAAAAAAACAACCATTTTTTCTCATTTAAAATAAATTAGCGTACATATTTGAGAATCCACAGAAAAAAATAAGAGCATATATTTTCAAAAATGTTTGATGTAAATGGCTAAAACACACAAATTCCACGAAGAGATTTGAATTAAGACGATGAATTGGAATATAAAGCACTCTCATTCTGTATTCTTTTTAATAAAAAGTTTAAATACGCAAAAACATTATATGAACGTAGAAAAATGACTCAAAATAAAAGCCATTTAAATAATGGAGTCAGTAGGTAAGCATATAAATTCTTGAGAAAATTGGATCTACAAGTAAAAATACATTAGATGTAAACAAAAGACTTTATAAAAGAAAAAAGAAAAATCTGTAACATGCCTGAGGTACAGATATACGAGTAGATATGTTATTATTACATGTTGTACATTCGTTTGCGTATATTATAATGAAAATATCAGCAGAAGGATATATATATATATATATATATATATATATATATATATATATATATATATATATATATATATATATATATATATATATATATATATATATATATATATATATATATATATATATATATATATATATATATATATATATATATATATATATATATATATATATATATATATATATATATATATATATATATATATATATATATATATATATATATATATATATATATATATATATATATATATATATATATATATATATATATATATATATATATATATATATATATATATATATATATAAATATATATATATATATATATATATATATATATATATATATATATATATATATAAATATATATATATATATATATATATATATATATATATATATATATATATATAATATATATATATATATATATATATATATATATATATACATATGTATATATATATAATTGAATATTACAATATTTTTTATACCGATTCCGCTCTAGATCTCGGAACTGTGTTTGTATTCACGCGCGACGCTATTTCAATAAAAAAAAGGGTCTGATTTCAATAAGCTCCGCTCACAGGTGATTTATTCATTTATTAACAAGCACATACATTTTAGACGAGAAGCTTAAACCTTTGCGTCAGTACAAACAATCCAGATCGATATCTTTTTACTACGACAATTTTTTAGAGTCTATTTTAACATATCTTACTATCAAAATGGGATGGTCTCTAAAATTGCCAACCATCCTTCAAGGATTTACCTTAAGATTACATGCTTCCGTTATTCGAATTGTTGATATCAAATTTTACCAACTTGGCATTTAAAATCTTGGCATTCCATAAAAGGGTTCTATGAATCTGTATTAAGCTTATTGATCAATAAGAAAACATAGTTTAGTATCGCTAATTACTGAATAATGATTGCTTTCAATAAATCACAAAAAGTTTTGAAATCAATTCAACTTAAAAGAGATCGTAAACTTAGAAGAGATAGTGATGCATATGTGAATCTGATATAGAGATAAGGCATAGTTCGAAGCGAAAGCCGATGAAAAGATACGAAGAAACCATACAAATCTAGTTATTATTATAATTACAATCGATACTGCCGAGGCAAGGAATAATAATGTAGCCAGGTTACCGGCAGGGAGTCCAAGTCGAGCGCACCTTTACCCCGACTGGGATACAGTAGCGGGTGGTTACGGATTAAGTCGTTCTAGTGCTATGAAAGGAACCTGCGAGATAGGATCTGTTTCCAATTTCACGACGGAATTACGGCATTCGGTAACATGCAAGAATCGGGTATGAAGTTGGATGCTTGAATTGGCACTGCACATAACTAAATATCTTAATACGAAGTAAGGTTTCTGTTTATCTCGTAGCAGTAACTAGTTCTAGAAGTAGCTAGCTAGACGAAGACCCAAGAATCCGCTATAACGAGTTAGGGATATGTTGGTAAAAGGAAAACATAGGGTGAAAATACACACGAACACATGCAGATGAAAGTGTATTGTATATTTCCTCAGATCGTCTCGGAGCTTACGCGAATCAAACTTTACCATTTAATCGAAGTATTTTCAACCAAGATGCTCAGTGGCATAGCATTTTATCGAGGTATTTTCTACTAAGATACTCAGTGGGGTAGCATTTTATCATGAGACGAATAACACGATAAAATCAAATTAAATAACGACTTTACCCATTTAATAGCCTTTAGTAGAATAACGTGGTTTAAGTAAACAAGCGTTTTTTTTTCATTAAAATAAAATAAATTAATGTTTACTTGGCTATAAGCATTACTCGATCTACATAAAAAGGAGACTTTTCAATGTATTAATATCAGACTGGTTAGCAGCTGAATATCACTACAGTTGGTCGATTATAACGGTTAAATGGACAATACGGACCAACAACCTGTTTTAAAATGTTTAAATAATTAAGAATAAAAATCCAGAAGTGAAGTTAAATATATCTACACTAGGTATTTAAAAGATTATCTATTCATTATAATAAACCGCCAGGAAACGTTAAATGATAAAGATGATATCGATACACGTATAACGGAGAGTAATCAGAGTGATAGTGGGAAAGCTCCCCGATGCGGCGGGCGTTTCTATAAGTGCAGCAATGACGTCAGCAGCTTCTGTTAGCGCATACTGCACTGCGATACACTCAGTACCTATGCATATGCATACCTAACTGATTTTGAACCTTTTTAAAGTCTTTAATTAATGAGAACGTTATTTTTATATCGCAAAAACATTTTTCAATTATCAAATAAAATCAGTTTAAAAAATTAAATACGAATGGACACTTTCAACACTTTTTTGAATGGTGTTTAAAAAGTCACGACAACTTTTTAAAGTTTTCTAAATACAGAAGGTAACCGAAATGTTTCTACGCTACTCTCGAAATGTAGGACTTAAAAGTTTTGGGCTGGAATTGCTATAATATGGTACAATATTATCGCGACACGAAATTGTAAAACTTTTTTAATATGAACATTCGTATAAAAAATATATAAACATTTTATTAAAACGCGCAAGTGTTACTGCTGAGTCAATTTATAAAACCATTTTTTTAATGATTGAGACACTGATCTAGTAAATATATCCTATAAATTTACATGCATATTTATCTTCTAGCATTTAAAAATGATAATGGTACCGCAAAATCTAATTACGGAAAAACCTCGATATAACGGAATAATTGAGGAGAGAGGGTATCCGTTGATCCAAAAGTCCGTTACATAAAAATAGGCTAAAAATATATATTTTTTTTAAATACGAACGCTGTATTTAGATATAAAGAAACTATACAATACACACAAAATTCTGTTAATTGTCTTCGAACACTCGTCGTGAAGTGAAGTTGTTCGCTATCGACGCGCTTGTTTCGGTAATTCTGCATTGAGAGGAATCAAATTTTGTTTGCGCTTTTGAAGCTTTGAAACATAATTTGTTAATATCATGACCACTAAAAATGTTTTCATGCGGCGTCACTTGATTTTAAGCATGTTTAATATTAACAGGATGCTTTATTTTTTTTACATTTGACCGGATTTTTGTTCGTTGTATCCGAAATTCGTTAAATAGAGGTCCGGTTGTATTAAGATTTTATTGTAATAGAAAACAGAAATTTCAAAAGTACAAATATATTTTTGAGCGATCGTTTATTTAGTAAGTAACTGTTTTTTCAATAGTAAAAATAAAACGTCAAGAAGCGCTTTTATAAAACTCATTATAAAAGGGTGGTATTTCGATTTATATTTGTTGATTTTGGTGCAGCCTCAAGATGGCGCCCGACGTAGACGCCTCCGGCTACATACTAACATACTCGTATATAGCAGACTTTACTCCGTATTTCCGATTCATCGGCTTATTTAATCGTAGTATTAATCTCCATCATTACGTCTTGTGTGAGTCTTACCCAGTTACTTCGGTATAATAATTAAATAACAAAGGATTAATTAGCTTTGAACAATGTTATTATTTTAGCGGTTGCCATAATTCGATTCTTCTGATCTCGCTCGACGGCATACGTGGCAATTACTGTTGGTGGTGTCATTATAATCCTGCAGTAATGAATAATGATCTGTTAGTTTGTGATTGGAGTCGCGTACAATCTACGGCCACATAATAAGCTTTTGTGGGTATTCTACTCCGCCACGAACGAATTATTCAGGGGTAATTTGGTTACCAAGCGGAACTACGTCATGGCTTGAGGTCCAGTTTCATTACGTTACTGGTGCGAGCAATGGTGGGGACAAATCCATCTTAAAAAGGAATTGAATTTACCTTAGACAACAAATGTACAATACAAACCATATTTACAACAACAACAAACTACATATTTCTTTATATATATATATATATATATATATATATATATATATATATATATATATATATATATATATATATATATATATATATATATATATATATATATATATATATATATATATATATATATATATATATATATATATATATATATATATATATATATATATATATATATATATATATATATATATATATATATATATATATATATATATATATATATATATATATATATATATATATATATATATATATATATATATATATATATATATATATATATATATATATATATATATATATATATATATATATATATATATATATATATATATATATATATATATATATATATATATATATATATATATATATATATATATATATATATATATATATATATATATATATATATATATATATATATATATATATATATATATATATATATATATATATATATATATATATATATATATATATATATATATATATATATATATATATATATATATATATATATATATATATATATATATATATATATATATATATATATATATATATATATATATATATATATATATATATATATATATTTATATATAAACATGAAAAGTGAAATACGGAAGCGTGGGTTTAATTGATGATCACTCTAAAAAAAACAGGATAATAAATATAAGAATCGCATGTATCCGAAAATATCTAAGAAAATGAATTCACATTATAACAAACTTCACGAACCACTTGAGAGATCAAAAAAAGAAATAACTAAGTTGAATTAAAACGTAGGACGAAAATAAAACACGGCAGGTTTCGTTTTATCTTCCAACACAGGCTCGAGTATCAGGCAATGTTTGCAATATTTTATCTCATTTTCTTGGTTGTTAAAACGTACGAGTCGTGATGAATGTCGGAGAAAGTAAATTAAAGGAAAAAAGATAACAGCGTCATGATATTCCTTCGTCCTTTTTAAAATAATTAGGGAAAAAGTAAAAAACGCGTAGGAGACACAGATCCACCTAGATATTTATCATGCCAACATTTTTTTTGATTTACCGTTTTATCAAATCCTATAAATGTCAATTTACTAATAAAAATACTAGTACTTGTGAAGTCAATCAGTAAAAAATATAATATTTTTTAAATAATTGGTTATACAATGTTTAAATAACAGAGTTTTTACTCGGCCACGTCCGCGAATCAAATTGCGGTATTTTTTTTTTCAGTTACCATAGTTCGAAAATGGATGCGAGTTTTGTTTAAAGTACTGTAAAAATACAGTTAAAATTTCCATAAAATAATTCCAGCTCAATGTATAAAGTAGGTACCTTCATTTGTTACTAACTAATATATAGAAAGCACTGAGACAGTGCTTCAATCAGCAAAATGTTCGGCCTATCAATGTATTGAAGAATTTAAATGCGTTTAATTCGATTTTTTATATTAACCCTAGATAACTAAACTATATTTGTAGATACAATGCCATTTGTGGGTCGCACAATATTGACATTCGTAGTAGCTGTGCGGAATTAAAAAGTTTCACGTTTTTAATTGCGTAGTCCGCCAGGCGAATGTTAAGTTATTAAGGGTTAAAGAGGGCTGAAAATACGAATGTTAGCAGAGAAATTTTGATCTGATCGAACCGAGAAATGTTTGTGCATCCCAACGAATAAATATATTGTATATGCAAACCTTCGGGATTATAGTATAGATGGCACAATTTGGGTGAAGATTATACGTAAACGACACCAATTTTTGCTGTCACTCTCTCACTTTTCAAACCTCCCGCGAATAAAATGAGCTTTTCAGAAACGTTGTTCGCTTCGAAATTCGCTTAAAGAACGAAACGAATAATGACTAAATAAATAAACTTTACAAATATTTCACTGTGTTTTTTTAATGGCGCTTTCACATAAAAGTAGCAATTGGTATATATTTAGTATAAACAGTAATATTATACGACAAACATAAAGTAAACGGCATATTTACTGACCACTTAAGAAAGCTGGCTCTCTTGGTTTCATTAATATCATTTGTCAGTCGTCGACATAAATATTTAAATATATTGTTTTCCGAAAGCTTAATTTTTAATTCTTTTAAATATGAAGCCTCGAATAGGTAGAAACAAAACATGTTTTTCAAAATGAAGAACGCAAAAGTTCAATTATTTACTACCCGAATATTGTGTGCTAAAAAAACCTTTTAATACACAAAGTTAACGCTTTCAATATTCAAAATATAAAACCTTTTGCGTTCAATTTAAAATTAAAATGCATCATTGCCTTTTTATTCATAAAACGAAACAAGCAAATGCAGGAAATTATTCCCAAATAATTAAAAACGACCAATTAAATTCACACACCGTTAAACAATAACGTTACAATGCGTCATTGAAAATGAATAATTATTCAATATTACACTGGACTGGTAACTGAAGCGGGGCCTGATCACCTTTCCTTCATGTGTTAACGATCAAGATAACACTGCGTTTATATGACGCAGTGCCCTTGCACAATCGGGTGCGGAAGAGGATTTGAAGAAGAATTTCTAAGCGAACAATAAATTTGGGCATAAAGCGGCCAAGTCAGGAGTCGAAATAATAAATGTCAATAGTTTCGAAAAATTTATTTTCTTGAATGTTTTTCGCAGATACTTTGTTGCACATTTTATAAACTTTATAAAATAAAAGCACTTTGTTTTAACCACTTTTTATAGATACACTTTTTCCAACCGGTTTCGACAATGTTTCAATATTTTAGAATTAGTACATAAACCCTTAGGATGACAAGGTTCTTGTCGAAACCGGTTGGAAAAAGTGTACCAATAAAATGTGGTTAAAACAAAGGTGTTTTGTTTTATAAAGTTTCGAAAAACACTAAATCCAATTGGGAAAATCGGAAAAATTATTCCTGTGTCATTTAAAAAGAACACCGATTTCATATCTTTCTAACATATTTTATGTTGATTGTTTATTACGAAATTGTATGTAAACGTAAAGAACAAACATTGTATTTAAGTATTAAGCCATTATACAATAAAAACTTTTTTTTAATATTAACAACATTGAATTGTGGATTTAAAAAAAACTGGTCTTTAATACGAGTATAATGAAAAATTGATTATTATAAGTAGTCAGGTTAGAAGTTGGAATAATCGGCGGGTATGTATGAGGAGATGCATAAATGTGGAAGAGGCGAAGACTGTTTGCATAGACGGTAGTATGGCGTTCTATTCTCTCTGTCTACCCCTGCAGAGAAGCGGGGTGATGGTTAGTTAGTTAGTTTTACAATAAATTTAATTACAGAGGTAAACCAATGAACTCATAGGCAACTAAAGTAAAAGTTCATGGAAGTAGAGAAGTTGCAATTTCACCGTTTGGCCTGGCTCGAGTTCTTATTAATTCCCTTTGGGCACTCTAAGATTGCAATAAATCTTTGCAGTAAAGGGATGTCGACTCACTACTCACCCCCTACAGGGGTGCAGGGCACAGGTGGCTGTTGGCTGAATACGTATACGAGACATCGCCCTTGTGCGCCCCTGGGAGTACTCTCCATTACGATTCTGGCTGATTTAGTGCTAAATTTACTTAAGGAAAGAAATATATATATTTATCTTAATGCACACTTTTCATCCAGAAGCTGTATTCTTGGTGGGAATGCATTTCGTCGTTACCGATATCGTAAACATAGCTAAAAAAAATACATTTTTTTTCCATACAATATGTCTTTGAAAACACTAATATAAGTATATGTAAAAATCGTAAATAGTAAATTTGTAAAAATATCTTTTCTGTAAATTTACCTTGTATTTATAAGCAGGGTACAAATACTAAAGGATATTTTTTAAAAAATGAAGAAGAATATGGAAGTCTGTGTTTGTGTTTTTTTTATGTGAAATATTTGTGATTTTATTAATTACAAAACTACTTCCATTTCAAACTATTTATGTGAGCCTAAGTGGCTTATCATTAAAAATAGACTCCAGAGACCGCGACGGAACCTGACCATTTAAAGGGCTTACGACCTGTCATATGCTGGTTAAGTGATTATTTTACACACGTGTAACATTACCATTCTACCTTTGATTAAAACCAAACTTACAAATACAAATTTCAAAAGCTCAAAATGCTGATAATATTAGCAATTGTACCAAAGTAATATTTTTAACAGCATTAGTTTATAAAGATTTCTATTCGTACCAAAATATAAAATACATACGATATTTGAATATTTAAAAAAGTTGTAAAATGTTTCCATGGGTAAAATTATCTAAATTTAAGTAATGTGATTGTCAAAGTCCAGTAAAAAAAATTACGTTACACAGTATATAAAGTAATTAGTTAAACCAGCTAATGACAGGTCATAAGTACTGTAAATGTCCAGACTTGTATATTCTCACATTATTATCATAAATTTCATCATCTATACTGAGTTATCAATTGAAACGTTTTACTTTTTTTAGCATTTATACGTCTGTTTAAATATCAACATACAAAACTGAATCTAAGTGAATTTAAAAGGAGATATCGCGTATTCAACGTGTCGAATAAGCGATTATCCATGTTAATTAAATTTCAAAATAAAACATGTACACGGAAAAGGCAGATTGTTTTGGAAAATGTCTTGATTAAATAAAAACCTGATCAAAATTTGTATACGAATTTCATAACAACTTTTCCGGAGTTCGTTGAAAAACAATTTTCTATTATTTTCTTTGTTAGGGCAAATAAAACAGTTTGATAATGCTGTTGGAAGCGTATACAAGCTAATGCTCAATTAAACCGGATGTTTTCCACTGGTATAAGCACAGTAACAAAACAATACACGTAATTACATTGTATGCCACGATATTACCACTAATGTGTGAGCATATTAACGTTTAAAGTAATGTTTATTAAAAGCTGATATTATACATATATATGAAATTGTAACATGACAATTTGTTCGAAATCTCAAATCTTTTCAGGTTTTTCAAAGATTGCTTTAAAATTTGCACAGAACGTTCCATTCGAATACGCGCAAAGCAAAAATATTTTAATATATTTTTTACCGCAATGGTAGCGCCATCTGTTGGATAGCGGGCTTCTTGATAGCCGTGTCATTTATCATTTTCAACATTTTCGTTTGCATTGTTGCTTCATAATTTTATGTATTGTTAAGTATTGTGAAATAAAATAAATAATGAAATAAATTAGTTTTTCTATTTTCTTTCATTTCCATATAACCAGACTAAGCCACAGCAACGCCTGTAGGGTGCACCTAGTACATAAAAGTCATAATAATATACTCAAAATAAACTTTTAAAAGGCGAACGAGTTTATTACAAAGCATAAGTAAAAAAAACGTAGCTAAACAATGTAATAATTATTCAAGGAAATAAATAGAAATATCACAAAACAATACAATGTTATAAACTAATCCGATCCATTGTCAGAAAAAGTTATGCAGCCGAAAAACTAATAAAAGAAGATCAAATTTATTACTTTATGATTTCTTTTGCCGGGACGAGAGAATAGAGCCAGAAAGAAAATACAATAAATGAGGTATGAATCTAATAGTCTGTCGAATCTCGTGTTCTTTTCTTTTTCTCGGTGAAATAAAAAGTAAAAGATCGCTCCCCGGAGAACCAGCAATAGCTAGACTAGGGTTCGGTCACTTTGTTTAGTTTATAATATATTCAATAATTCATTTAGTGTTTGGTCTCCGATTTGAGGTCGAGTAAACAAGATTTGGTAGAATGCTAACGGAATACATTATGATGGAACCAAATTGAAAATTCATAAACGTACGTGGGTAGGTTGAAAAGTAAGGTAAAAAGAACGTTAAACGCTGTTGTTTTTTCTCAAAAAAAACCTTCAATCAAGGGCTAAACACATGGTTCACAGATTTTTCCAACAAATCGATCGAAGAAGATTTATCCATTACATATTTAATATAACGAATGAGATATTAATTCAAACCCCAATTTAGACATAGAGACAGACGATTTTTTTAATGTAGCGGTGACGTATCGATAGTTTAAAAAACTAATTATTTGCTCACTTCAGCCGTATATGTTATGTGAACAATGCGTTATTTTGGTCAAAAATATGCCTTACCCTAAGATTTTTAATTTAAATTTTACATCACAAATACTATTATTTCTTAAAATCTATCGTGACACGTACTCGAACTACGCATTCCGGATCATTTTCAAACACCATATTAAATTATCATTTTTACATCTATGGTATATGAAAAAATATTAAGATATATGTAATGGTATTTGCCGGTCAGTTTTTGTATTAAGGTATTATTATCCTTAGTATATTATCGTTGTAGAATAAAAGTATTTTATTTGGATTGTTTAATTCTTACTTATTTGCTTATTTACGTATTAACAACTTATTGGGCCACATCACAGTTATCAGATGTCATTCCTTAAACAAAGTTAAGTCATTTTTCCATCAATTGATTCGGCAGTCATTTTATGATAATGTATAATATTTCATTAAAATTTTATAAATATTTTAAATTTTTACTTAGTAAATACCACTAATTGTGACGTATTTGGACACAGTTAGCATCATTATCAAACACCGTTGAAAATGACGTAAAGTGTGTCGAAACACGTGTCAAAATATAGTTCAATCATTAGTGGTATTTACAAAGTACAGGTTAAATTTAAAAATTCATAATTTAATATGTAGAGAAATTTGATACACCAGAGCCAGGATGTATGCCTGAATAATTTTTTGAATCAGTAATGGCTCGGATACGTTGAACACGAAATCCCACAAACAAAGTCAATTAGATAAATAATTGGAAAACGAAATAGCATCCCGTACGGAATGTGCGAATCGTTCATAATTCATCAACCTTAGTTAATGATATTCCTGACAAATTTATTTAATACATGTATAAACGTATCTGTAATACAAGATGAGGGGTACAATATTAATTTGTTATGTGCGGACAAAACAGATAATATATCGGTCATTAAACAACACCTAATTCATTATTTCATTATTAAACAAATGAGTGATAATTAAATTTACCCACATACATTCAATTTGGTTATCCAATAAAATTATACACCCAGCATTACTGTTTTGCCCAAAATATTATTTATATGTATTTGCAAATAAAATTACACTGAATGCAAATTGAAATATTTCACGCGCTAGCTTGTGATACTATGTATCCGTTTTGAAATTATTATTTACTTGATAAATACCACTCATTATCCAAATCTATTATGCAATTACATGTGTTTCGATGCACTCAACATCTACATACAACACGTTGTTTAATTAAATTATTGGATGTATCGAAACAATGTAACAATATATTTTAATAATTGCATTTAATAAGTAAAACATTCCATTAATTAAATTTATTTAAAAAAAACAGAGTGAGGGGAATATGCTTACTCACTTCGTATTTTACACTCTCGATTCTAGAATATCTAATATTTTATATTTTGAATATTACGTAAATAGCACTTCCCGACTCAGTAGTGTAGTGGTAAGCGCATTTGGCTATTAATGCTGGAGATCACAGGTTTTATGATGTAAAATTTTCTTTACTTTACTATTTATTCTAAAATCATAATACACTGACGATGTTCCATCTGACTGACGCTTGATAATTAATTATATAAAGGTAATAAGATTAGTTCTGCGCTCTAAATTTTTGGTTAAAAGGAACGAGTTCAGGGTGGACATTTTGCTACACGAGAAAGGAAATGTTCAGATCTGTAAAACTATAATTTTGCCCGATTTAAAGTTGCATAGAATGTATCAACCCAGGGCACCTGTTTTCTGCCGTTTTCGCTCGAAAACGTTTTGTCGCTGTTGAAGCTGGGTACATATTAGTTTCGGAGCTTTGCCATCGGGTTTGTTAGGATGTATTTAACGTCTCCGTCTGTTTAATTTGTTAGGAACTAATTGCAAGCAAACTTTCTCAATATGAATTTGCATTGGGTACGAATACGTACAGTTTATTGATGCATAAAACTATATTATTACATTTCCCAGTGAGACGAATACGAAATCATGCTCTTAGAAAATTATTTCGGAAGTGATTTTAATAAACATGAAAACAAATCGCAACTGGAAAATCTTTTCAATGTTCGTTTCTGCAAATTAACAATATTTCTCAATGTATATATTTTTTATAAATAAAAACACAAAAATCCCCAAATACGATTATTCCTCTTGAGACTCATATACATTCATAACAAATCATAGCTTTTACAAGTATGGGTATGCAACTCCTTGCAATTGCTAGTATTTTCATTTTCCTGTACCTACTTATACCTCTTATATTCCCTTTCCTTCATTTTGTCTCCGTCAGATTATCTATAAGATCAAATATTTTTAATATGTGGAGAAAAACCTTGTCTTTATGAAATCAATAATTAAGATTTGTAGTATCTTGTATATACGATGCGGTGCCCTATGCATAATTTTGTGCAGAGGTTTAAAAATACTTTTTTTTTAAATTCTTCAAGTAAGCGTAAATGGCTTGAGCGAGAGAATAGGAATCAAATTGTGGCAGAGCGGGTTCGAACCAAGAAACTCTGAAACACAGATCATAAAAGTATTCACGGGTCCATAATCCGATTTTAACAGTTGTTATTTCAATATCAATGTTACACACATTCATATCTACTTGGTTACTTAATTCTAGCACACATACAAAGTAGGCATGATTTTTTATATACGACACATATTTTCCATGTATGTTCCTACATTATATATTATTCGAAACATAATGACAATGCGAGGGTAATAATGATATAATAATGACACAATGTGTTAAGGTAAAACTAAAAATATCACATAACCGAATGTAACATATTAAAAAAATATATACAATAAGTAAGAAAGTAAAAATAAATTAAATGTGTAAGAAAAATGTAAAGAATTTATCAATAGAAAAAATTCAATGAGATAATGTTGACAATCTCTAAAAGTAACATACATATCGCATTGATGGCGATTAGGGTAGCGTTTGCCTTACGTGACGATTTACAGCATTCATGCTAATTCGATGCCTCATTTGTGGGAAAAGATAATGTTTGGGGGTGTGGGTAGGTTAAAGTCGGAAAAAATGAGTTTATAGTGAAGAAAAAAAACTAAATTATGAACTCATATTAGTGCTTAACAATTTATTATATTTTTGTAAAAATGAAGATTATTGACGCAAAATTAACATCTTTTTGGATCTCAATAGAAATAAATTCGTCAGTTTTTTTCATGTATTGTATGCAAATACTGTTTTTCGTTATTCAACTGTTCTGTAATGTAATTTTTCCATTAACGATTGTAGAAGGAATTGGAATTAACGTACTAATCCAGGCCTAATATACGTTAAATCGCAACATAATTTTCTCTAAACTCAGGTAACATTAGACGTAATTGATTTTTTTTTAACAAAGTTTTTGTATTGAAAAATTTAGTTTTTCTTCGACATAATTATATGGTTTTGAAAAGAAAAGAGTTCTTGAAAAATAAGGAAAAATTCTAAAAAATCGAGCGTAAACACACGTTTAGTCCTCAGCGCAGCCGAACGCGTTGTGACTGGAACGCCCGAGATCTATGCTTTAATTGACTTGTGCGTTAAAATGTTGTATTCCAACGTATAACGTTTGTTCTGATATTGTAATAGAAATATTTTGAATATAAGTAATAATAAGATGTAATATTTACCCTGGTCCAGGTCCGCCTTGGGTGAGATCGAACACCTGTCTCGGGTTTAGCAGCCACTGGAACTTCTGCAGCAGCTTGGCTCCCTGGTTGCCGCCACTCCTCGGATTGATAAAGACCAGCACGGGCGTCACGTTGCTGGTGGGGATGGGCTTGATGACGAACGTCTTCTGCGAGCCGGTAGAGTCCCGCGGCTTCTTCTTGGAAGAGGACTTCTTCTTGGGGGACTTCCGCAGCGAGGACTTGAAGCTGCCGCGCCTGGGGAGCTTCACGATCCACGACGGAGGGACGATGATCTTAGATTGGGTACCTAAAAGAATTTTTCTTTCTTAAATAAACATATTTAATCGTCTCAAAATGATGTTATTAAATAAACATTAATAAAATTATTTGTACATTTTTATTGAAAACAAATATCATATTTTACGGAATAACGTGTCCCTTATTTTTTTTAACCACTTTTATTATTGCTTTGCAAAACCAGAATAAAAACTCTTTTTTCTTGAACGTTTTTCGCAAATACTTTGTGGCACATTTTGTAAACTTTCAACATTCACCAAATCTATTTTTAAGCCTATAAACATTGGTGTTCATATGAAAAATAAATATATTTAAATAAAATACTGTTATTAAATTTCTCCGCCTCCGTAGTGTAATGGTCAGCACGCTCGGCTACCGTTCTGGAGGTCCCGGGTTCGATTCCCAAGGGGGGTAAAAATAAATATAAGTGATTTTTTCACTGTAATATTTATTCAATATTACCATGGACTGGTACCTGAAGCGGAGGGCTGATCACCTTTCCTTCATAAGTAAAAACGATCATGATAACACTGCGTTTATAAGACACAGTGCCCTATGCACCATTGGGGTGCGGATAAGGGTTTTATTATTTTTTATTATTATTAGATTTTGCTCACTCCTTTCAACAACGTCATATCTCAAACAAAAATCATAATTTTTTAGTTGTGCATGTTTTCGGAATGCCCAGAAAATGTACTATATCCCAGCAAAAGAGGCATATTTTTAACTTAATATTTACCCGCTACAAGGCAGAAAGTGTTGTTTTGCATTTTGAAGAATTATTGGATTTTTTTTTTAATATACTAAATATTTTTCAAATGGAGAAAAAACATTAAGGTTTTACCTAAGTTGCACAGTAAAAAGTTCAATAAGTGGCTTGATATTTATTTTTAATACATTGTTTTATATTTTTAAACTTTAAAAACGATCTCCTGAAAAATCAAGTTTTTTGATATATGACGTTGTTGAAAGGAGTGAGCGATATGTCTAAATGGCTTGTATTTGAAAATTGAAATAAAGTTGTGGCAGAGACGGGTGGGTCGAACCTAGAATTTCTGGCTCAGGGTTAACGACACTAACTAACTACGGAACTATTTTTAAAATTTATAAAATTTATAGTTTTTAATAAAAAATCTATTATTTTACAAATCCCCCTAAAATTTATAATATAATAATTTAAAGTTATCTGCCATCAAAGATTAAGCTGATTTTTCATATAAATGTAAATTACGTCCGCAAATTTTAAAGTTTGTGAATGCGACGAACCATACCGTTGACCCATAAAAATACCGAATCTTTTTTGGGTTCAAGATAAACGTAGCGAATAGTAAACTGCTGGACCCAAATTCAGGGATGAATTCACAATTACACTTATTATTTATGAGAAACGGTCAATTTATGGGGTCACTCCACAAAATATTGCAGAGTTAATTTAGTCAATTTGAATAGGAACTCCCTGCTTAGTCCACCAGTAAATAAAAAGAGGAACGGGGTAAAAATTAAACAGTCATGTTGCGTCTGGATCTGTCCGAAGAAGAAAGTACGTAAGCACCCATGGTCACAACTGTCGTTATATTGAAAGCTGTCCCACCGCATGCCCAGATCTGATACAGAATCTGACCTGACAGATCTGCTCTTGCTAAGCAATTTTTTTAATAACTAAGTTGCGAAATTTATTGAAAATGTGAATCGATATAAAATTGTATCCCTATTTTACTGTGAATTTACATTTAAAAGCTTTCAATATACCTGTCACTGTCAATCTAAATAAATACAAGTTTGTAAATCCGTCACCAAATTTTCTAGAAGTACCCCGATGCAGGCATTGAAAGGGATTAGTATTTAGTTCAATTATTCAGCTAGATCCGACTCCGACCCGACGCTGGCCGGTACACAGATGCCCACAACCCCAACCAGCACAGCAGACAGACACGAAACAGTGCAAAGACACTTACAGAGAATGGTCAGTCATCGCATTTCCACTCAACCATTATTCATCGACACTCTATTTCGGATCCTTTTCACAACTGTCGTTAAGAAAGATCGATTTAGTTGGCTAGGTCAAATACTTCTTCCAAGAGCCTTAATCAAGCTTGCATCTTTTCCAAAGCATCAGGATCCCGCCGCCCAGGATGTCCACTGCTGACAATTCGTAGGCATGTCTCATTTGAATTTCAGGACGCCGGCCTGACTAACGGATGCAAGGGAGATGGGAGCTCAGATATGCTCCACAAACGGAGCGGATATGGATGAATGAAGGAATAAATATGTAAACTGCTACTATACAGAAGTAATGAAGCGGAGCAGACTTTGGACATAACGAATTAACGTTTAATTTAGTACAGATAAATTGTTCGTTTCAACCATGAAAAAACAATAAAATCTCAACTAAGCGTACCTACGTGTCTTAAGGTACATATGTAAAATTTTAGTGTATTTTAGTTTATTTTAGTTTATCAAAGAAAATTTGGCCTCGCCGCTGTGAAAATAGTTTATTTATAAAGGTGGAGTACACAGTATAAAGTTTTTATCTCTGAACTTCTTCACCTATAAATTATATTTGTTAGATTACAATAGTATATGATAATAGAAATCCCTCTCGGCGTTATGTAATGTTATCAGAATGTGCGTAAATTACTCAAGTTTCATATATTATGACAATTAGCGAATCGCGAATCAATGTTTTGACTAACAATTTGTAATTATCAATATACCACCTTGATAGAAAACTTAAATTTGGTGACTGAGAGCGCCACACGGTTATTATTCCGAGAACTTTTTAAGCAAGGTAGTAAACTATATATATATATATATATATATATATATATATATATATATATATATATATATATATATATATATATATATATATATATATATATATATATATATATATATATATATATATATATATATATATATATATATATATATGTATAAATATATATATATATATATATATATCTATATATACATATATATATATATATATATATGTATGTATGTATATCTCACTCTCACTGTTTTCAACTACATATGTATATACAGATTAAAATTAAGTAAAACTATTGTATTTATGTTTATAATGAATGATAGATAAATTTATTTTTTTAATCCACACTAAAGAAAAGAGAATTATTTAATCATAATTTTAAAAATGCGGTGGGGTTATGTGTTAACTGGCAGATAAATATTTGATGAACCGTCCATCCCCTAGCGCAGTCGAGACCCAGAATTAAGTTAAGCCCAAAAAGGTCAAGGTAAATGAACCGAAACGAATCTCTGTCATGCGACCTTCTCGTCGCACAATAGGAAAATTATAACGATTCTGGGACTAAATCATAATTAAATAATTCCAGGAAGCGATACAAAACAGTTGTATACCAAATAAAGTTTAAGACCAAAATCGCTTTATATGTATTCCTTTTCTAATACAGTATAAATATACTCTTCCGCACATGTTCCGACTTCTAATTAATTTTGAAAAAAAAACATTAATTTGTTGAATTAACCACATTTTCGGTCGTATTTACGTTTCAATTGAAAAGAACAACTACATTCAACATTGTCGGCGACATCTGTGGTTGAAAATAGTTTATATATCATAACTTCTGTTACGCCGCTTCTCTGCAGGGTTTGACAGAGAGAATAGAATTCCACACCAATCTGTCTTTGCAAAAGATCTTTGCCTCTTCCGCATTCATGCATCTCCTCATACTTACCCGCCGATTATTCCGACTTCTGACCTGACCACTTTTTATATTCATTTTTATTATACTTATATTAAAGACCAGTTTTTTATTATTTTTTTACAACATTTTGAATGTTGTCATAATTTTTTTTAAATATACATAATAGCTGAATACGTGAATATATTTTTTTCACGTTTACAAACAATTCCATGATAAACAATTGACAATAAAAATTGAATATGTGAGAAAGGTAGAGAAACCGTTTTAATTAAATGATACAGGAAAAATAAGAGTTATACTAATATAATTGGGTTCAGTATTATTATAAACTATTAAAATATTAATACCATATCACTGTATTTATGGCCGAAAATTTGGAAATCTTCCCCTGTGTATCATCCAATTTGCCTGAGCGATACGGTAAATATGGATGAAATTTTATTCCGAATTCCGTTAATGATATCCAATATCTCGGGACTATCAACCTGAATGATCTCACATTTGAATATTAAAGGTATTACAGAATTAAGTACGCATATTTTTTTTAATAAAAAAAATATATATATTTTTAAATTAAGTCGGAACTCGTTAGCGCATAGGGCCAGCCCTTGTACATATATTGTAATACATACTCGTAAATGGTATAATTGTACTTTGCACCCTTATATATTCAGTGGAAGGATTTTACGGTAGGGTTCAGTAAAACATTTGAAATCGTAATATAACCGTAATATAATATGTATGGTGGATACATAAACAAAAAGTAAGGAAGTTATAAATAGAAATGAAATGTATAATATTGAAACAGACATTAATTACTAAAATAAATACTTGGTACTGCTTTACTCTTAGGAACATAACGCTTTTGTTGATTCAGCAAGATTGCTTTAATTGAATTCATTAACACGAATGCATTTATTTACAATATAAACATGATGTATTAAAACAGGTTCCACAATATATCAGACACAATATAACAGGTTCCACAATCTGAATTTAAGTGATAAAAAAATAATATTAGGATGTCATATTAGGAATACAAGTCTTCTAAAAAATAATCCTTCTAAAAAGAAATTTGGGAATTTATGCATAATTAAACGCACTTCACATCATACTAAAAACGGGGCCAGAATGTAAGAAAACTGAATATTTTTTAATTAAGGTAACTGTTTAATGAAGTCGAAAGTTATTACAGTGGCCAAGTTATTGTTGGAGTGTATACATAAAGGGCGTACCAATTAAGTTAACAGCTACTATTAAAACATAGTTTATAATACGGAGTGGATCCTTCCTATCTTATTCAGGATATTACATTATTTTATACGATATTACGTCATCACACTTTTTAAATAAAGAAAATTCCGAAGATTCTATATATCTATACCCTATATTAAAGATTTGTCTGGTGATAGTGGAGAAAGGATATGGAAGCTAGATAGGAATACCACGATGAATGTATGTAAAAAGAAAATATATGCGTATTTCTTTTAAAATATCAGAGGTCCACAGGATTTTGTTATAATAGAGCGTGTATTGCTAAATACCGAGAAACAAAATTTAAAAACACATCGAGGATGTACAATTCAACAAAAAACTTAATGACTAGTAGATACGCATCAGAAAAGTTTCAAAAACATAATTATAAATGAAATTATACTGTGAAATTACATTTCAAATTACGTGTATTGTAATAAGCACACGTTTATTTGTAGGTATGATACGCATTATAGAGTTTCATTACTTTAAGCATCACGTATTTGATAATATGTCTAAAAATGTCCCGAGGCGATGATATAATCTGAGAGGAAAATTCTATTTGGTTTTTACTCCATTTATTTTCGGTTTGGAGAACAAGAGATTAAATTGTATGTAATTGAAGATTTTAGGTCTTTTTTTCTGTATAAGCTATTCTAAAGGGTCTGTGACCGATTATCTTGACCTTTTTTCTTCTCTATTCAAAGAAAAATGTAATCCATTTTACTTTTTACTGGATTTGCGCCCTTAAAACAAAATAACTTTTTCAGCAAAGGTTGCATGAATTACTTGCATAAATTGACTTTGGATTCATATGAAACAATTTAAATCGAAGAATGTAGTGCCACTATATGAAACGTTCATTATTGCATTTACATCAAAAAAGTAGAACCAATTCGTTTGGAATTTCAGCCCTACTATGGCCATTCCACCTTTCATAATGCATATTGCAAAAAAAACGAATCCTTATGACCTCACCTGGTTGTATAAGATATTTTACAATCAGTTCAACACGTCGTTCATTCACTATATAAATCTAATCGGTGACTAAATACGTAATCCACACGTCTTCCAAGTTGGTAATTCTTCATTTAATATAAGTTTTTCCTTTCTTGTCTTTGCCCGCATGTGTAGAGTATTCAATAACATCAAACACAATGTGTGAGAGATCGAAAATTATCGATAATTTGTCAGTATGGAAGAATAAATCAAACAAATTAATATTACCTTAGTGATTTTATATTTTTATTTAATTTTGTTGAGCTTACTTGTATTTTTTATGTACATATTATATAATACTTAGCACGTTAAGGATATTTATAAAGGAAAAATAGTTAAGATATGTTGAATGTACTCACATAAATGAACGTGATGTTTTGATTGTATATTTTAAATGTTCCTACTTAAAATAACTTTACTGAAACACGGATGTTCACGACTGTTTGGATACGCTTTGGCAAATTTACAATTTAACGCCTGTTGCGTTGTATAAGTAAATCTTACCGAGAGAGAAGAAAAGTTCCTACACCAAAAATAGCAATCACCAGTAAAATCTAAAGAAAAACTGCACAAGGACTTTTCGAGAAGTCAAGTAAGGTAATGAATTATATTATTTATTTTAATATTAAAACACATTAACAATGGTTATAAGTGGGAGTTAAATAAAAATGTAACATAAAATCAAAATAATATAACTGGTCAGATTAAAAGCTGCATTAAATTAAAATCACGTTTTCACGCATTTCCCAATATGTAAAATAATCCAATTAGGATCTTGCTTACATCAAAATAAAAGGATCTCCGTTAAATAAAAGCCTTATTTGTCCAACCATAAATGGCTTTAGTGAACTCATATGTGATTAATGATATATGTGGGAGTTCCAAAAACTGAGTAATGTGGTTGTCAATCAAACGTAGAATGGTAAATGTTGCACGTGTGTAGAATGATCACTTAACCAGTATATGATAAGTCATAAGCCATGCGTTCATATTCTTCTTCATCTATACTGAGATGTTAAAAATGTTAACATATTAAGGCGTTTATTCTTGAAGAACAGAATAATATACAATTTCACATTTATGAAATTACGATCTCAGCTTTAACTACTTCCGTAAAATCAATTGATGGTGAAATACAAAATGTTATTGTATGTGTATTTTTTTTTAAACATAGTAAAATAAGTACAACGGTTTATAAAGTGATCACTTAAATCAGCGAACGATAGGTTGTAAGCTCCGTAAATCCCTACCAGAGTTCTATCCATATTTGTCTCTATCGAAAAATCAAATTAAAAAAAGAAAATTCTCCTTAGGGGTTATGCGAGTGAAATAAATTAATTGAGAAACAATCCAAACGAGATTGAAATGAATAATTCAGGTTGATAATCGCGCATCACTAGTGTCGCTCTTGACTCTACGTTATGTGATGGCACGGGATGGCACTTCAAATTGCTATTGCTGCAGCGCAAATCAATTACGCGGTGAGGATACAAATAACATCATCTGAATACTGTATTCCTTTTGTCGAGGAAACCACGTTGGCAGTTAGTAATTAGGCCGTTTGTTGGCTCGGGGTTCAAGCCTCGGGGCCGACAGGAGGTAAGGGAGGGAGCGCCACAAAGCATCCTCGATTCCTTTAATGTTTGAGGTACCCAAATATACTTAAGGATATAATATCAAACGGGGCTGAAATATCAACCAAGTTCAAAAGTATTTTCGTTATTAATTTAGTAATTGGTTCAAGGATCAAGTATTTAACGAATTTCTAATATTACAGGTGTCTCAACTCAAGAAGAAGCAATTATAATTTTTATACGAAAGAAGGTAGAAGGCTAGATAAATGTTCAATGATGAGCAGATGGTGAACAATTAACTAGTGTTTACGAGATATATTAAATGTTAAAATCAAACACAGATTTTCGAGTCTACTAAAATGTATTTTATTGTTAAAAAACACACAAAAAATAATTTTGTGACAATTGTTTCGCCTTGTGATGGCATTTTTAATCGAATGTAAAGATTCAATGGACTAATGGTCCTTATATAGATATCTATACAATTCTAGGTACTTAAGTAACAGTTTTAACATGTGCAGTTATAATTTACGGGAGACAACAATAGTTAATGGGGCATGTAGGTACGTATACTTATATTCGTTTTCAATTCGTATATTCGTTAAACAAGTGTATAAAGTGATCACTTAAGCCAGCCAAATGCCAGGTCGTAATCCCTGGGACTCTCAGACTTCCATTTTTTTCGTATAAAAACGATAAATGTTTCATAATAAGTGAAGGCAGGCGCCGCGATGTAAATGGGTAGACGATCGACAGCAAAATTGGCGTCGCAGATTCGATTCTTGCCAATTCCAAAATAAATTCAAGAAATATTTATTTTGAAATGGTCCGGGTGTTTGTGATGCGTTTTTCACATTTACTTTCCCTATCCTTACTATCTTACCTGCAGACAAGCCTCGAAAAGTAGAGGCTTAGCAGATTCCAAAAAAAAACGACTGTAATGATTAGGTATTAATTATTTTAATTTTAAATCAAATCCATTATACTTTCGAAATTACGAACATATAATAACAAATTAAAAAGAGCATACGATATATTCGAGACGAAATCAAAATTTTACACAACGCAAACACAGATTTGACGTAAGTTTAAAAATATACGACGCTAGAAAATATGAAATTCATGAATATGTAGATAGAAAATCCATTTACCTAGATTGCATTCTTCTCCTATCCTTTGCATATTGAAGCAGGCCTCTTTGTTGTGATAGGCTGCTTTGCACCACGAGCAGCTCAGAGCGACTATTTCCTTGGAACTGAATGATAACTTTGCTTGAAGAGACTGAAACAAACAAAAATATCCATATTAACAAATAATATTTTAAGAAAACAATAATTGTTTTAATAAGATCTAAGTTTTATACTGACATTTCTTGGTGGAACTGTATTTGCATAATAAAAAAACAACTGTATAGATTTTTCCACATGAATTTTATTTGACCAGCAACCGAGTTTCCCACATACAGCAAAAATATAATAACCACACAAAGTTTTTTAACACTTAAGGTACCGTAACATCATTCAACTTAATATAAATATATATTTTTTTAATATGTACGTATTTTTTTTGTTAAAATCATACGTGAAAAAAACCCAAACGTATTGTTGATTTTACTTTTCAAAAGTTGTTTCGTCCAATTATTTACATTTCTATGAACAACTGTACTTTTGCTTTACCTAAAGTATATTAGCTAGGTACGTCGTAAGCCCGAAGCGGTGGGTTAAATCTTGTTGACTCCAAATTCGCAAGACGTGCGCAAATGCCGTTATTTCTACGATTATTCGCCGCTTTCCTAATAACAACAACACGAAACTGTTCCTCCATATTTGATTCCCTCAACCCAAATGTATGTAAAACGAACATATGAAAACTTGTATGTAGGTTGTTTACATCAAATACAGACAAACTCAAGTACGAAAATGTACGAGTATATGTGTCGCCTACTTTCAGAATCCGCCAGATCCATGTAAGTCGATTTTACAAAAAATGCAAATTCTCCGGGTAACATTTATGTTTCAAAGATTTGTCTACCATTAGATAAAATATTATGAAATAGAGAATTTTCCCATTTTTTTAGAAGTTTTTTCAGTTTTTTAAAAAAAACACGAGGCACAAACCGATAATGACGTCATCTTAATTTTTGACTTATCCTTGCTCTCTGATTGGCTGATATGGGTCAGAAAGCAAGTTTCATGAATATAGCGGACTTTAAAATACAACGCTGTTTTTAAGTATTTTTAGCAGGGTTTTTAAGAATTTAAATATTTTAAACAATAAAACCTTCAATTGGTATTCCGATAGACTTTTTATTTTTAAATATAATTTAATTGGATCTGGCGGATTTTGAAAGTAGGCGACACATATGTACCACTGAACATTGAAGAAGCTTCTCGAATGCAAATTATATACAAGCGTAAACATAACATTTTCTCCAAATAAAGAAGACTGTATTTGTATGATTAGAAGTATCTTTGGTGTCATTTTCGTAAGCGGTGTATTCTTAAGCTGCGTATCCACGATTGTATGTAAAGCTCCGCGATTGCTCCAGTGAATACGATTACGCGCTCGCGCGAGAGCGATCACAGTAGTGAGCAACAAAAATGCCAACGAACGCGCACTTTCGCGGTGGTTGCAAGCAAATTCACCACGCCAAAGTGCGCGTTTGGTGACATTCCCGGCCCTGTCACCGCAAAAATATAATGACCAAAAATACAAAATAAATAATAAAATAATCATAATCGGAAAAATTAAAATGTGGGTAGAAATATCGCTCACTCCTTTCAAGAACGTCATAAATCAAATAATTTGATTTTTCAGGAGAACCTTTTTAAAGTGTTAAAATATAATACAATGTATTAAAAATAAATATCAAGCCACTTATTGAACTTTTTACTGTACAACAGATTTTTTTAGGTAAAACCTGAAGGTTTTTTCTCCATTTAAAAAATATTTTGTATATTTAAAAATATAATTAAACAATATATTTTCTTAAAAATGCAAAAACAACACTTTTTGTCCTGTAGCGGATAATTATTAAGTTTAAAATATGCCACTTTTGCTAGGATATAGTACATTTTCTGGGCATTCTGAAAACATGCACAACTGAAAATTGACGATTTTTTATTTATGACGTTCTTGAAAGGATTGAGCGATATCTGAATTATAAAACATATTTATCTCTTTCATACATATTATTTAATTGTTTTATACTTCAGAGCACACTAGACAATGTCACTGAAAAAAAAACATTTTCTTTGGCGAATCAGTTATATTTTAAGGAAATAATGTATTCAGTTAACTAAATGACAACTTCTACACCACTTCACCGGAAGATAATCTATCGATTTGTGCATTCATTTGGATCTGTTTGTATATTCGTACCTTATACGTAGATATGTATGGATGTTTCTAGATGCAAGCGAATGCATCTGAAATGTTTCGTTCTGTGGCGGCACGATATTCGGACCACGTCATCCACAAGTTATCCAACATAAGTTTAATTAAACGGTGTTCGTAAATCTTTTGGGATTACGTACAAAGTACAATAATACAGCGGTCTTATCTCGCAATACACAAGTATGCCCTTACAGTCTGGGGTTTAAACCCATATTAGAAATAGCGACTAAGAGGTGAAACAAAAGGAAGCATTACAGAAGAACTGGTGAGAATAATTGCATGGATTATTTGCAGGCTTCCCTTATTCTAAATTCCCTTCGTTCTTGAATTTAAATATTACATCTAGAAAATATTTTTATCTCATTTAAAATCAACTCAAAATGTTCTTAAAGCAGCACTCAGCGTCTGTAATCAAATTAAGAACTTGATAATTTACGTAACTCCCTAAAAAACCTGTTAATTAAGCATAGTATTTTTACATTAATTACTTCGGCAGTAACTTTGTGGAAGATTTTATCTAATTATTTTTTTTATAAAGCGTAGATTTTTAAAATAATTTTTGAATTTCGTCAAGCGTGCAAATTTCAAAGAAAACTGATTCTGTTCTAGGTAAACCAAAAATAAACAATTTACTGAAGTAACGTGTTCATAAAATGTAGTCTATATAAAAGGCACTGGATAAGAAAAAGGAAAACGAAATAGTTTTTTTCAGTTACAGTAATAACATCAGTATTTTAAATCACTGTCCTCCTGCCACACAAAAAAACATGTTCATATTATCTTTTCATTTTCCTTAAGAATGACAATTCCTTGGTGAGATGTAGTTTCTATGTGAAGCGTTCAAGGTTTATACGTAAATACAATAGGACAAAGAAATAACGATGCGTGGGTACATTAAATTACTGTTCGGCTACACAAACAACTCATTATTACGTTATTTTTTAAATGTTTTCATATTTTTTTCAAAGGCTCCATCAATCGTCATGTTATCAGTGGATTTCACAAATTTCTTGAATGTTTTTCGCAGATACTTTGTGGCACATTTTATAAACTTTATAAAATAAAATAAGTTTGTTTTAACCACTTTTTATTGGTACACTTTTTCCAACCGGTTTCGACAAGAACCTTGTCATCCTCAGGGTTTATGTACTAATTCGAAAACATTGAAATACCCATAGTTAGGTTAGGTTAGGTTAGGTATTTCAATGTTTTAAAATTAGTACATAAACCCTAAGGATGACAAGGTTCTTGTCGAAACCAGTTGGAAAAAATGTACCAATAAAAATGGTTAAAACAAAGCAATTTTATTTATTTATAAAGGATTTCACAAATCTTAAGCATGGCATAAAAACCTTAAAGGAAAATATAAGAAGAGAACATGCATCGCATTTGGAAATAACCTCAAGGAACAGTGCGGGCATGCTATCGCGAGTACCCTAGCCATTGCTGCTTTGCTCCTTTTTCTAGTAACTTTCCAACTATATCCTTTCCCATATAGTGTAGTAGTGTCCGTTACACTGAGCTCCTTCACTCATATTCTCAATTTCTCTTCAAAAATATATTCCTCTCCTCAATATTGATCACATTGCTTTCGAGTATTGAACGATCAGTTTGGCGCCGCGTTGATCGGATGTGGTGTCTTACGCATCATTTGGGTGCGAATAGAGATTAAATAAGAAATAAAACTAGCTTAGTCTAAGCTCTCAAAGAGACTTTAAGAGGGGAGACTACAACATGTTATGTTACTGTATTGTTTATTTGTTTTTTCGTAATTTTTTACGATGCACTTTTTTCTCATTTGAAGATTTTACGTATTTTTACCTTAGGTGGGTAAAATTTGAATTATTCAAATTAATTAATTAAAAATTCGGAAGTAACTTTTGGTTATATCTATATTTGTTTAATAAAGGATACTTGGTTTTAATTTAAGTTATACGGTATTTGAAAATGATGCAGAATGCATCGGGCACTGCGTCATATAAACGCAGTGTTATCTTGATCGTTTGCACATGAAGGAAAGGTAATCAGCCCTCCGCTTCAGGTACCAGTCCAGAGTAATATTGAATAAATATCAGTTATATTAATTTGACCCCCCCTGGGAATCGAACCCGGGACCTCTTGAACGGAACACTACGGAGGCGGACATGAATAATTATGATATAATAACAAATACCATCCTGCTATACAAAATAGCATGTTTCGTACGTGTTCATAACCCTTAGTTCTTTTTAGCGCTTTGGATTCAAACAAAATCTTAAAAGATGCACACGACGATGCACGCGAAGAATGGAAAACTATTTTCATAAAAGCTATGTTGGTACCGTCTAGCGTCTCCCGCACTACCGGCAATATTATGTAAATAGCATTCCATGTGCGGTGCTTGAAAATTACTAAGTGCCTTGTTCCAAAATATTATTACGGAACAATGTTTCCTCGACGAATAAACATTCCGGAAGCTTCTCTACAAAAGAACTTTTGCAATTTTAGCAAGAAAGTCATAGCTTGAAGTCAGGTATTATTTTGGTAATGACTCACTTTTGTTAGAGGCACATCTAAAGAAGATGATGGGCATAATATTTTATTGCGGAGTTTCACATTTTGATGATTAATTATCAATAAATTATTGAATTTCTCCATAAATTAATCAAAATTCAGGATTTGCAAGAAAACTGTTTTATAAATATCTTATTTTCTTCATAAATTTGTAAAATTTGCACAAATGACATTTTGATAAAATTTATAATAAAAGTACTTAAATAATAAAGGTATTTACCAAAATACTGAAATGAGGTGTCGAAATAAATCTTTCATATTTTAATTATTTTTTTTTAATTGGTTTTAAATTGTACCTAATTGCTTTTTTTAAGTATCTGTTTTAACTAATTTATTAGAGTTTCACAAAAATCGAAATAACGCTGTTTATGAAAAAATCCAAGTTTGCATATACTTTAAAATATTGTATTTTTCTCTCAATAAAAAGTTTAAGTGCAAATGTAAGGAACCTTTCCAAGAAGGCCAAATTCATTAATCTGATTCAACATACGGCCGCGTTCGTAAAAATTTCAATTCAATCCACCGATTTAGTACTTTCCGACACTAACATATGAAAGCTGATTTTTCAAAAGGTGTTCAGATTTATAAAATGAAAAAAAATACCACGTGTCAAAAGGCCACACCAGAGTAGTTAAAAGGCCCCATGCTGCCTTGATAATAATAATAATAATAACATATTTGGATAATTTATATAGCGCCATTTTCGTAAAATACTACCGTAAGGCCGCAAGATACCCACCTCTTCTCCAGAATAAGTAAATCTACCAATTATTATACACTTACTGAACGCCATGTTAATATTATCACTAGAAATATATATGATTGTATACTGAAAATATTTATTCTATCCAACCGTGCACTTTAAAACATAAAATATCTCTACAGTTTCCATTTGTCACTTACCTTAATTCACATTTCCGACGACGATATGTAAATTTAGGAGCACTGTATATAATAAAGTACGTATGTATAGTAACAATGATATAATAGAATAATAATCAAACCAAACAAGGTATTTCACCAAATTATTTTTTTGTTGTTGGAAAAACAATGGGTTTACATTCGAACATTATTTTTCAGGGGTGATTTTTGCGAACGAAGCGGGTGTGGTGTACAAATGAGTTCGGGGATACAAATACTGTCTGCTTTTAGCCAGAATAACAGACGTTAAACACGCGAGACATCACATACGTATACAAATTATGTGTATCTAATACTTTTCATTAGTATTATCTTTAGTCATTCACAAAGCAAACCTTTTCCTAATATATGTACATATATAACGAAATAAATAAAATATTTGTTTTTATAAGTTAAGATAGGTAGGTAGTGTATTTTTTTCGTACACTTTTTTCATCACTTTTCATGAATGGATTTGAAAAAGATATTTAAAAATAATTGGTATTTACATAAAAGACACATAAACATTAATCCGCCTCCGTAGTGTAATGGTCAGCACGCTCGGCTACCGCATTGGAGGTCCAGGTTCGATTCCAAGGGGGAAACACATATTTTTAATTACTCTAATTTATTCAAAATTACCCTGGACTGAAACGGAGGGCTGATCACCGTGTAATACCGAAATAGGACTTTTCAAGTCATTTTTTAATGCGCAATTTGAATTAATTAATTCGGAGAATTGTGGTTTGAAGTTTGGATTATATTCCAACATACCAGATATCTAAATGTTCAATTCCATAAATTTTGGCCGAAAGCTTCTTTGGGGATTCTAACGGGAAGCACTTCGAGGACTTGGTTTAATTATGCATCTTATTCATTAATTTTCCATTCGAGGAGTTATCCCGGGGGTTGATTACAATGAAAATAAAAGAAAAAAAATCTACATAGGCTCTAACGAAAATGTACAGGTAAACAAGAACTCTTTAGATTCGTGTTGTAGGCTAATGAGGAAGACTGTCATAAATTTGTGTTTTACCTCCGACGCGAAATTACGAGAATAACCAAGCAGGAGCAATGTACATCCTGACCAATTTATTAAATATTTATATTTTTAACATATTTTGCAAAATATATACAAATATATGTACAAACAAGATATATTTGGCTTTGGTAAAGACTTAGAGGAAAAGGTAAATGATTCTTAGGTGAGTACGAAATAATCTTGCCTTTAGGGTATTCTTAATTAAAAATTGACATCTTAAGTACGGTCCAATAAATTATTTAGGGAAAATGTGAAGTGGTTCGAGGAAACGGTCGTCCCTTGCGACAAGACCAGGACAAGTTATTCATATTACATTCTTTTGAATCAATGGTAAATTATGTTACGAACGAATCAAATCTGTAATTAATAAGGATATTTATAAATCAGCGTGTAGTATTAGATTTAAGATACTTAAAGATATTCCTTACTATTATTGAGTACTTGATGTATGTTATTATAAAATTATTGTATCTGAAAACTTAAGTAAAAATTGGTGAGATGTAAAGAAACTTTTTTACTAAGCAGAAACTCTTATATTAGTATGTGAGGTCCGAATCCTGGATTATAATCACACACATGAGAAACGCCAGAAAATACCATTTTCATTTTTATTATTTTTTTAAGCTTATAATTTGACCAGATAATTTATTTACAACATTTTGAGTGTGTCCAAATACTTGTTCACAAAATCTGGATTATCTCCAATTACAGGAGTTATTTTCATATTATTTTTTGACATCTCATCAAAGATGAATTCGGACCTCACATACTAATATAAGAGTTTCTGCGTAATAAAAAAGCTTCTTTACATCTCACCAATAGATGTCTCTAGTGAAGTTCTAGTGATTCAAGAACAAGGTTTCTAAATTGGTTCATATATTATGTAAAAAAAATTTTTTTACTAACAGTATTAGATTCCAACAAAACTTGTATTTTTAAGTATCAAAATAGTATTAAGAATCTACTTTTTTTTTACTTTTTTTGCTTTATATAAGTTGTTTTTAGCGGCAATAAAAATACTGCTCAGAAAACTGATCTAAAGGGTAGATTTTCGAGAAATTCATAAAGGTGGAAATATCTCGAAAACTAAGGCACTTTTACTGAGGTCATATTTTCATTTTATGGTGACTCATGAGCTGGCCTAACACCCCTTAAAAAGAATACTTTGGATTATATTCATATATTGACATGTCGAGTCCCCCTGACATATATGTATACATATTAAAGCTTTTAAGGGCAAAAATAATAATATATGCAAATACTTTGAATAGGTAAGTGAGAAATGTGTGCTTAATATATTTTTTCTAACCTATTTTTTTTACCAGACTGAGCCACAAAAACGTGTGGTCGGGTTCAGCTAGTAAGGAATAAAATTATAAATAAGTAATGTAGTTCCGAAAATATATAACGTTCTAATCGAATGGCATTAATTCGGGTGTCCTTAGAGTAATAAAGTAAAGTCACGGGATGTGTAAAGTCTTAATATAGCTCTGAAGCTGCAATGTGAAACCTTTAGCGAAATTAAACCTTCGGCTCAGCGGAAGGAGATATTCGAGAACTTTGATTGCGGCTATAGGGGGACCTTTATGTGGTAGTATCAGTTGACATCTTATTCGATTCCGAGAAAGGATTAAATAAGTTCCAAAAACGGACTTCTAATACCTAATTATAACTAAAAACAAAATTCTACGAACCACTCAACAAATTAATCGCTACAAATGTTGATTCACCTCCTGGAAAATATACTAAACCATTTTTAAGTACCAACCCATTATTCAGAAAAACAAAAAATATACCCTAAACATAATATTGTGTATTAATCTATTCGATAGTCATCAGTTACTTTAACATTTCTTCTTCTTCTAACCATTATTTAACCCTTACCCGCACCCAGTGGTGCAAAGCGCACTGCATCGTTTCGACGCAGTGTAAAATCACGAATTTTTATTTTCATCCCCCCTTGGAATCGAACCCGGAACCTCCAACACGGTAGCTAAACACGCTAACCATTACACCATGCAGACTACATCTTCAGCACACAGCCTAATAACCCAGAAATATGATACGAGTATGGTTGTGTTTGAGTTAGTTATATCATGGGATATCAACTTTTATATTTATTTTGAATTCTTTCAACAAGTTGGTAGAAAATATCTTCTACGGTTATCGCAAAAGGATTTCCAGAGGAATCATTTGTACGGATAGTTTAGGTATTCATATATTCAGTCTAGAATGTTTGATACAAATTTTGTATCAAAAATAGAAAATATTTATATTTATTACTTAGTAATCAATTATGCATTCACGCAAACAAAACAAAAAATGCCCATAATAAAAAAATAAGGCCTAGAAGAAATGTATAACGTGGCGAATATTTAGTATTCAGGGAACAACTCAACGCCTACGTAAATGATCATAACAGGAATTCTCTAATACCTACTACTCTCTTCTCCCTTACCTATTAAGAGCATCGCCACGTAGTATATTCATCCATATTTCTTTTGCCACAAACTCCCAACTTAAGAACGATAAAAAATGTGTATAAAATAAAACTATAAAATCGTGAATCAAAAATTTCATTCACATATTTATTTATACAACCTGCATTTTTATTTTTAAGCCCATTTAAAGTCATATTTACAGTATAAAAAACTTAGATAATGTATTTATTGTTTTTTTTATATTTAAATTAAAGAAGTATAGTAGTAAATAATATATTAAATAATGTATAAATATTAAACACGGAAAGGAATTTGTTTATTTTATTTGGGCAGCAAAATTAGACTTTGAATCACAAAAAATAAGGAGTAGTACGTTCGTACACAAAACTAATATCCACAATAGTAAAAAAAATTACATTTCATTGGATCTTATTCATTTTATACGTCATTCGCACCAAAAGCTTTTAAAGTAAAACAAGACAATGTTTTACGTTTCAACCCCCTTTTAAAAGTTCTTTCTATTGTTAAAGCATTTTATCGAAAAAAGCTAAAGATGTCACAAAAATAATTAGTATTAATTAATTTGAACGATGTCGTCATCTCGTTTAAAAATGCCTACTCATTTAAGGTACTGAAGCAATGAAATAAAAATTCACAAAATATTAATTAAAAAGAAAAATTAACGGTGTCAAAAACATACCACTGTAGACCCACGCAGGTACTAACAAAAAAAATAACAAATCATCTTGCTTAACTCACCTAAAAATTATTTTGTAATTTTCTTATCAAATAATAAAAAATAAAAAAAATAAAATACGAAAAAACGTTTTCGGGATCAAATGAGAAAATACTTAATTTCAAAAATTCTTCAAAAGAAAAATGCTCGCCTATATCTCGGAACGCTTGTTTACACAAGCATGCTACGTAAGCAAAATAAATTCATTTCAAGAGGCTTTAAAACAACATTTAAAAAAGTAATTTTCCTTTCTTGTTTATTTTTTATCTATTTATTGGTCTGAATTGCAGATGCCAAGTAGAGAGCTATTTTTCAATTTAAAAGACCCACCGACCTAAGAACGGAACATAGATTGAAAATCTAAAGATCCACAGAGCATTATAAATATACTTATTGATAACCCCATATCTACATTTTTGTCGTTTAGAGTCTAAGTTTGAAAGAAAAGAGAATTATTGTTTTTTTTATTATTAATAATGAAAAATTAAATGCTAAAAAAATTCAAATACAGAGCGTATACACTAAAAAAAAACAAGGAACAACCGTCATCAGCCATGAAAAGAACGTGAAAATATATGCCACACAATTCAAATAATCGTATAAAAGGCATATCAAATAACACATACAATTAATCAAATATAATATTTATTTAGATCTAAAATGACTCCAAACATTAAAAGTAGATTAAAAGTAGAGATAAAAACATCGCGATAGCCGAATATTTTTTTATCCCTGAATGAATCCTTTGCATTAATTTTATTATAAACATTAAAATTTTATTATGTTCTAGGATATACGATACAATATAGGTAAAAAGCGATAAAACCTTTCTTAACAAACGCGAAAAAATGTTACAAGATCATATGTAAGTACTGTAAAAGAGAAAACAAGGTATTTATTTTTGTATAACATTTTGACGTGCCATTGGTGGCAAGTACGCGGACACAGTGAATAGAACATAAAGAGAGATCACAGTTCGATACGGTTCTTGATCGGCAATTTAACCGTAATTTGACTATTTTTCACGATTTGTGAAAACCCAATTCCAATCTAACTGAAAGAAACCCCGTCATACCGATACGGATCCTACTCGTACCTAAGATGGGTTGAAGAGATTTAAAGATTTATATACCAATAGGGGTTGTGGTTGAAACGAAGTACTTCTAAATTTTCGATTGATTCCCTCGATCTACTATTATTTATTCTTAAAACGTATTTAAGTCTTTTCAATTATCATCCGAAATGGATGATAAATCTTGGTGGAACTGTATTTTATATATATATATATATATATATATATATATATATATATATATATATATATATATATATATATATATATATTTATATATATATATATATATATATATATATATATATATATATATATATATATATATATTATATTTATATATATATATATATATATATATATATATATATATATATATATATATATATATGTATATATATATATATATATATATATATATATATATATATATATATATATATATACATATATATATATATATATATATATATATATATATATATATATATATATATATATATATATATATATATATATATATATATATATATATATACGTGTGAAGATAAGATACAGACATGTGAAAATAAGGCTGAAAGCTGAAACTAATTGTATAAAGCTTTATGTGGTAAACCAATCCACAGAATACAATCCGAAAGAAGAATTAACGAATATCTCCCTCTAAAACTCGCAAAGCACCTCGAGTATTTCAAGTATTTGGCTTAGGAACTTCCCAGATATAGGTATTACAGGAATTTAGCCTTTGTTATTGAATCAGTTATATTATGTGTAGTAACTCGAAACACTAGTCTTATAGAATTCACGGTCTGTATTCTATATACTCGTACTGCCGTATGGGGATAAACCCGAAAACTGCCAAGGTCTAATTAACCACTTAAACCTTTCAGAGCGGTAATCGGCTTATGAATTACACGCTATAACGATTAGTTTGAAGTTAAACTAGCTTAAATCAAGGGATGACGATACACTTTTCAAGTGGAAGGTACTAAAGCTCATTTACATATATGTATATATATATATATATTTATATATATATATATATATATATATATATATATATATATATATATATATATATATATATATATATATATATATATATATATATATATATATATATATATATATATATATGTATATATATATGTATATATATATATATATATATATATATATATATATATATATATATATATATATATATATATATATATATATATATATATATATATATATATATATATATATATATATATATATATATATATATATATATATATATATATATATATATATATATATATATATATATATATATATATATATATATATGCATGTATAAACTTTCCAACAACGAATTCCACTAAGTATGATATTTGTGTTGTATTGAGATATCATATGTTAATACAGAAAGAATAACAGAACTTCTAAGAAAAACATCATGTCAAATCATCCCGACCATGGACACACTATCAAAGGATAAAAAAATATTAATTTACTATTAAGCAAAGAAAAAAAACTAAATCACCTAATCTTCTACATGAGGTAATGAAAAATTTATATGAAATGGGAACGAATTCACTGTTTTAAGATTAATAAATAAATGGAATTAGCGACAGCATTCAGTAAGAGATTTAAGTAATCCAAACGTAATTAACAAAGAAAGTTTGATTTTGTATTGGCGGAGAATATCGGGAACGTAATAATATACACATGTGGGGGAAATTTAAAGGGAAATTGATGCCATACCTTGGATTTCAGTCTCAATTTCCTATGAATTACGCCTTGGAGGAAATTATTTGTTGTGACGTTTATTGTTTAAACATGACTGTGATTTATTTTGAATTTGAAAAACTAAAACGATCATTTATTATTTTAAGGTTTAATTAAGTGAAGTGGTAACAAAAAAAACTTTTTCTAAAATGAACGCAATTTTATAACAAAACTAATCAACGCCGTGGGTGGTTTGTCTATAGGTACCAGGTACCGCAATTAAGTTTTGTTATAAAGTTTAGGTAATAAAAAAACAATAGTTGTGGTTATTAATACACGTGATTAAGTATACGCTTATTGCAATATTTTTTATGCATACAAACAAAAATAGGAAAATTAGAACATACTTATATCTATCTAATATAATTATCTATCTTTAAAAAAACTTAGCCATTTGTTTATTTATTATTTTTCTCACTTAAAGTAATAAGATTCTGATATTCTAAGACTTCAAAATTTTTGGGAAAAGGTGTGAATCGTTTTTTTTTTTAACATGAGGGCTTGATAAAAAATAAATTATTATTCTAATTATTAAGAAATAAAAATAATGTTTATAATAGTGTACGAATATTTAATCTATATTCACAGTTAAACAAATGATGAATCAAATATTATAAAGGCCTTTCGATTGTTTATACGCGGAAATTGAGAATTTTCGGAGGGCCGGAGGAAAATCTTTCCCGGGCCAAATTCAGCCCGCGAGCAGCATGTTGGTGACCACTGTCAAGTCCAAAGTTTACCTGCTCTCTTACCATCAAGGACGCACGAGCAACAGCTCCTGAGGGTATTATTGTTTACATTAGTTTCTTAGATACTAGTAGTGTCCAACAATGAAAGCCGTCTGCTCTTAGGGGATTTTACCCTACGAATTTTGCGCCCGTACTGGGTTAAAACAATACTGAGATAAAACTCTTCGAAAAAATATCACGTGGCAATAAAATCCCTCGGGAAGAAGTACTCACTCCACTTTGTCACTCGTTGGCGCGAAAATCTAGCGTACAAATATGTCCATTAAACAATTAATTTATCGTCCTATTTGCCCATCATCGTATCGATGCACGCTCTCTCTGTAACAGGAATTTCGGAAAATCGCGTTAAATTTTATTGTAAAAGAGTATTATTTTATTTTTAAAATACCAAACGAAACAAGGCAGTTCCCCGTAGGCCAATTACCCACATGACAAAACTTGCTGCGAGCTAAACTCGTCGAGGACTTGATAGTGGAATTTGAAATATAATAAGGTTTCAGATTACATAGGGAATAGGGAGCATGATTATTATCAACCAATAACGGGGAGAATTTTCGGTAAATGTATCACAGATTTAAAATCACCGCTTGGAGTCTACTTCTTATAATTTGGCAGACAGTCAGTTATTTTTACAACAGCAAAAATTAACATTTTTCAGGATATTAGGTCACACTATTATCTAGTAATTACGATCGCCACTTACGATGAAATTAATGTCAGTAATTAAAAACTTTTATTTCAATGAATTTTAGAGGATTTTCGTGTTAATAAGCAACGTCAGTTTGTAAAAGAAAAACCACAAAGATCCGTAATTATAATACCAGAAACAGGTTTTCATAACTCAAAAATATGACTTTGACTGATGGAGAGTCTTAATGCAAATTTACATTTACATACCAATAGTTTTAAGCCCCATTTTTATTAAAAATACTTCCCTACGGATACTTCTAACTGTGAAATAAAAATTATTTTCTAAATTTACGAGGAAAAACTGGAAACTACTATTAAGAATAAATTATTTTAACTTAAAAATATCATCTCATAGTTTCTAGCTTTATTGGAAGACTGTTTATGCTATCGGGACTGCAAAAGTAAAGGCATACTCATCAAATTTTGTTTACTTGTGTTCAAGTATTTGTGTGTGTATAAGCCTATGAATATTTTTTTAATATCTCCTTTGGCAGGTACAAGAGTTCTAAGCCCTTATTGTTTTCTTTATCCTCCCCTAATAACCCCAGATAAGAAGAAGCGTAAGAAGCATAAAGAAAATGATTTCATTTTATTAAAAAATGTTTTGGTGTTTATAAGCCAAGCAAGCGCGCATACGCTATAAGAAATAACGTGTTGTTATACCCCTATATAAGTGCCTACGCACTTATGTACATAAAATAATACATTATAGAGCTATTTGATCCTATAGAATATGGAAAAATTCATAAAAATTTTATCGGAAAAAATGGATGACTACAAAACAAACGAATAATTTTGGTGCAGAATTCTAAATCAGAACTAAAATCACTAGAATTATTTTGACTTGAAGTCTCACCATCGGTAAACACAAATAAACTTATAAATCGACGAGTTTACAGAATACAGCCTGTTTGCGCATTTCATCTTAAATTATAAATTCTGATGAAAATTTTAGTATGTCAGATGCTGCATAGTTCTAATAAATAAAGTATAACACTACGCCAAGAATGGTTAAACTTTCGGGCTTCGCAGGCAAGCTATTTTAATGAATTCTAACAGTCTCACAGGTCCTTGTTTCGCTAAACTTTTCTGTTAATATAGAAAAGAGGTTATTATTATCACTATAGGTTATAAGTTCTGACTCATATCCACAATTCGATGAATATATATAGATATATGCTTATGGTAGAGGAATTCGAGCCCAGATACATAACTCAGAGTCCGCGACACTAACCACGGGACCACAGTCCGATAGTATTTACCCGTTTGTACACATACTAGATTAATTGAGTGCCAATAGAATTATGACACATGCTTTATTATACAGAATATAAACCTAGGACTTCAACCGGACGAGCTAAAGTGCAGAATGCAAAATAAAAATTAACATGTCAAACAGCCAAAGACGAGCTTAAAATATTCAAATAGAGTATTCTCCATGCATCCTCTGAAGCTCACTGAATTTAAAACTAAATTATTTACCTGCTCGTACATTTCTTTCCATAAAAGGTGGATTTTGGAAAATCACGTTATAAGAACATCGTGTACATCACAGATAGTGATGGTCACCTGTTCATAATTGAGATCAGTAAAATGTAAAAGACTTTATTTTTTTACATCTCATCAAAGATGAAGAAGAATATGGAAGTCTGGGCATTTACGGGGCTTACGACCGTCATAGGCTGGTTTAAGTGATCACACGTGTAACATTCACCAATTCTACCCATTATTGACAACCACACTACTCAAATTCTTGGAAGTTCTATATATATGAACCAATTTAGAAACCTTGTTCATGAATCACTAGAACTTCACTAGAGACATCTATTGGTGAGATGTAAAGAAGCTTTTTTTATTAAGCAGAAACTCTTATATTAGTATGTGAGATCCGAATCCTGGATTATAATCACACACATGAGAAACGCCAGAAAATACCATTTTCATTTTTATTATTAAGCTTATAATTTGACCACATAATTTATTTACAACATTTTGAGTGTGTCCAATTTTCCATATTCTTTCCAGTCTAACAGACTTCTATATTCTTCTTCATCTTTGATGAGATATCAAAAAATAATATGAAAATAACTCCTGTAGTTGGAGATAATCCAGATTTTGTGAACAAGTATTTGGACACACTCAAAATGTTGTAATGTAAAAGACTTGGTAAGCATTTTTAGGCAGAATTTTAAAGGGAGTTAACACATTTCCAGAGCCATTATGATTGCAAAACGTCAATTATTCAAAAAGAACATTGTATCATAGCTGGGCACGTAATATCTCAAATATGAAAAAAAAACTGCTTTTAAAACTGTCAACGTATTATTTTTGAAAAAAATCATTACCACCAATATAACAATATTTATAAATGAGTTTTTTAATGGGGTTTTCCTTCGTTTGCCTGCTTAAAATGAGTTTTCTTAGTCTAATGTAAAAATTTTATTAAGTCACATTGAAATACGTGTGCGCCTAGTAAAACAATATTTAAAATTTAAAAAAAAACAAGAATCCTTTATTACGTCCACATTATATCCGTTCACATTATATAGTTTATTCTGGTCAAAAATACAACAGAGGTCAAGTTTTTACACCCGATAGGGTTTGATTTATTTCTCGACTAAGGTAATAGATTTCTAAGCTCGATCGATAGAGCAGCGGATGAAACATCCCGGGTTCGAGTGCCGAAGTAGGCAGTTACTTTTTTCTGAAATATAATTATGTATTTCATATTTATTGTAATAAGCCTTAATTCAAATTTCGTTGCATGTGAAACGTTGTTTTTATTAGTATTGATTTATGACGCTTACTTAAGATTTCCGTATTTAGTCTACTAGCAAAATTACTTATGTTTGTATACCGCATATGGTACTTACAATCTATGTAGATCATGAGATAATTCGATACATCCTTAGACATGAATTCAGTGAGATGTTTTGTACACAGCTTCAGCAATAACTTGAGTCCTTTGTCTGGTTAATATTAAGCTGGCAAAATGTATCTGTAGTTCAGCAGTAACCATGACAATAGACAAACACGAGTAAAGGTTCGATAATCTAGAGAATATAATTTTATTAATCATTTCAGCCCACAAAAAGGTACACTTTAAAAGATGTAATTAATTAAAAAAGCGGTATGAAATTAATATAGAACTTTTATTAACAGGTTGGATAAGGTAAGGTTAGGTTAGGTTAGGTTAGGTTAGTTAGTAAGTTAATTTACATATATATGAGAACTCTTATATAATATATTATTTTTTGACATCTCATCAAAGATGAAGAAGAATATGGAGGTCTGGGCATTTACGGGGTTGACATCCATCATAGGCTGGTTTAAGTGATCACTTTACACACGTGTAACATTTACCAATTCTACCCATTATTGACAACCACACTTCTCAAATTCTTGGAAGTTCTATGTATATATGAACCAATTTTGAAACATTGTTCTTGAATCACTAGAACTTCACTAGAGGTTTCTTCATCTATTGGTGAGATGAAAAGAAGTTTTTTTTGTCAAAAAATAATATGAAAAATACTCCTATACTTGGAGAAAATCCAGATTTGTGAACAAGTATTTGGACACATTCAAAATGTTGTAAAAAAACTTTTATATAAGTTAGTTGGTTAATTTATATAGAAGTAAAACTTCATTACAAATAATAGAAATAAATATCTTAACAAATCATCAAAACCCTGAACGCAGTTTCGTTTGCCTTATTACTGCAATAAATAGCATTAGGTCACTTTATAATTTTTAACGATAGTCATTTAAATAAAAATGCTGAAAAAGTTTTTAAGTAGAATAAATGAAGCGCTAAATTTCAAACTAAACTGAAAATTCTGCAAGTAGGGGAGAAAACAATATAGACTTAAAAAGTATGCATATTCATACGAGGCGAGAGGCGTTGGAAACACCTTGAAACAAATTAATGGAAAATATTTTTGCTGGATTGAACAATACGACGTTAAAATATATGGTATATTGTATTTTGCAGAAACTCTCTTTTGATTCGTTTCCACCCGTTTAACTGAAAAAAAGGATTAACCGATTATACACCGTTACACGATATTAGCCTTTATTGCTGGATATCTGTAAAACGTGTGTAGTATATCCGCAATTATTGTACCCACGATTAAAGGCTTAAAGGTGATTTTTATGTAATTGCGAGGATTAACACATTAATACAGTTCTATAATTTAAAAATAAACAGAACTGGAGCAACGAAGTAGATATTAAATTAGAATACACGTAAATCTCGTGTGACAGATAAAGCTCTCGATAATTAGACTCAATTGATTTTCGTGAAAGGCAGTCAATCACAACTTGTCAGTTATATTGACGGAGTAACTAGGTTCCATCAATTTTGGTGGGCGTTAATTGTGGGTGTTAATTAATCTGTTCTACCTGCATTCTGATAAGTACATATTTTGTGTTGGTAATTTATCAATCTGAAAGATTTTGATGGTGAAAACTCAAGCACGAGAAACGTTAAATAATTATAAACATCAAAATGTGATTATGAAAATAATTATAACATAATACCTTTTGATATTCTACCAACTTATGAGATTACAAATACAATGCTTCAAATAATGTTTAAAACGACTCACAGCAACACCATACTGATTTTTAACAAAGAAATTCATAATCATAATACACGAGGACATAAAAAAATACATGTGGAGCCGATAAACACTACTAAATTCGGAGTAGGGTCCTTAAAATATATTGCCTAAACCCAAATTAACCAGCTGCCTGACATAAGTATATACAATAGAACCCATTCGGGGATCCAAAATAAATGATCTGAAAAAATACTTTATGGAAAAGATATAGGCATATGTAGTGATTAGTCATATTTTCTTATTTTGTTTTATTTATTTTCTCTTTTTATTATATTTTGTCATTTTTTATATGTTCTTATTTATTTATTTGAAACGTGCTTCTAACCTCATGTTTTTCTCATTTATTTCTTTTAAATATGTTTCTTATGCCTATTTAATATACCTGTTAATTGTTTTTATATTTTGCCATGCATTAGTTTTGGTTATTTAAAAAAACAATATTATTTGTGTTCCAGTCTTGTTAACCTTAATCCCATGTCCCAAAATAAGAAATGGAAATTACTCATCGGGAATTTTATACGTATATATGACTTATGTATGTAATATGTTTTGAAAAAAAAATTGATCCTGTTATAAGCCAACAATAAAAGTTTTAATAAAAGAATATAATTTTATCCCATATATCTACCCAACGGTAATAAGATACTGCATCATATAATACTACGTTACCTTGATTTTATGTAAATAAAGTAATCAATCAACAAGAAAAAAAAGGTATAGGTTATTTGTTGACATCTCTTGACGAAACTACGTTTGAAATATATTTATTTGAAAATATTGTATACTTAAATGTCAATAAATATTTCATGGAACGTTTTGTTTCGTTTCGTTTCATTTTTGTCCCCCTCCGCAGCTCGCGTTGAGCTATCATACTACTTGAGGTCCCGTGTTCGATTCTTAAGGAGATCAAAATAATGATTAATGATTTCTCACTCTATATCCTGAAGCGCAAAACTGATCGCCTTGCCTTCGTGTAATTCACGGTCGACATAACCCTACGCCGATACGAAGTTGTTCCTTAAGCGCTGTTTTAGTGTGAATAAGGGTTAGAAAAGGAAGGAGAAGAAATACGATAAAAATAAAGGATAAAAAGCCGCCTTATAAATATAACCAAGAAGGGTGTAGTGTGAACTCGTGGTGCTGGGAAAATACCCATGAAAAGCAAATTTTAACAATGAAACGACTTTAAAACTAGATTCAGAAGATAAAACAACCATAAAAGCGTTTCCTGAATCATTAAAATATAGCCGTTACTTCCACCGAAATTAAAAGATGTCTGCACTGAGATTCAATTCGCGGTTAACCCTCATTCGGGCGAATTACCCGTTTAAGAAATTGAGTGGGATTTCATGAAAGCAATATAATACTCGAATACAGAACAAAGACCGCTCACTAATTATATTTACGTATTATGAACGTATTGATAATTATTTATGGTATTCAACAGATCCATTACTCATTAAAGAGGGTCTGATTCAAAGTGAAATATGTAAAAAATCTGTTTATTGCGACGGCATATTTCCTTTAAAACCATCTGTATAATTCATAATAAAACAAAAATATTTTTATTGATAACACAACATATTTAAAGGAAAATATGGTAGTCTGAGCATTTACAGGGCTTACGACCTGTAATTGGCTGATTTCACCATTTACTATGCCATACATGATTGACAACCACGCTACTGAATTTTTGGAAGTTATTTATATATACTTCGATTGAGAAGATCTACTTTATATTACTTCGTCAGCGACATCTATAGTTGAAATTAGTAAGCTTTTTATTTTAGCCGAAATCTTCATGAAAAGTTTTTGTAAGAAAATTAAAAAAATATTTAACATGCTAGGAGACGCCTGAAAATATCATTGGATATTACTTATGTTTTTAATTCATCGATAATATTTATTTATGTGCCAGTTTTTATTCGCAAATATTTTGAGTGATTATTTTAAGTGTGCTCAAATCTTGGTTCACAAATTTGTGATTTCTTCCAGGTGGGACAAATCTATAATTGTGAACAAGGATTTTGACACACCAAAATAAAGTTTGTAGTAAGCACCGATTGTTAATTTGTACCACTGAACTTTAATAAAAGTAATCGAATAAATAACTTCAGAGATTATATCATATGTAATTTATTCAATTCGTCTTTCGTAGATTGGTTAAGGTACCTTCTTTAAAATATTTGTAAAAAAATATGTATAATAAATCTGCAATGATGTAACACCACGTAATCATTAACTCCCCATTCCACTCGCAGTATAAAAGCAATGGGCTTTGAAAAGTGTTTAAACTGCACGAAAGTCCAATTCGTTTAAAGTTTTACGGCAAACTCGTGCAATAAAACTGGTAAGAGACTACTTTTAAAATATAGCCACATCAACTGCGTTAAAGAGAGACTTAAGGCTAAGGAAGCGGAAACCCATCCTGAATTAAAAGTCCTCAAGTTACGGCGTCAAAACCAAAATCAAGAATGGCTCTTGGCCGCTATCCAGTGGTAAGTTGGGGTCGAAACTTGTTAAGGGAAAATCCCTGCTAAACTTATAATTCCTCAGCATATTTCAAACATTAGTTGTGAAAGCTTTAATGTATGCAATTAATATTAAACTGGAAAGCATGCAAATGAAACGAAGTTCTACATTTCAATCTGCGTCAACGAAAGTTGTCCGAGTAATAACAAAATTAATTATAAATGTTATTCAAAAAATACATTTTTTATAAGTCAACATAAATCTTAACATAAAATTATGTTTCAAAATCATAATATAAATCAAATATTCCTTCTGAAGACAAATAGTATATAAGCAGTACTGGATGGTTTATAAGCGTGTTAAAATGGTAACGTATTTAAAATCTACACATTCATTTATTTCACCTGAAGTTTTACATAATCGACGCATAAGCGGGCTTATGTAAAGTCACAGCATTCAAACTATTGTTGTACAAATGACGAGGCATACATACAGCTACGGACATAAAAACCATCGCACTTGCTAAAAATGAGAAAATTGGCCATAATTAATTAAACTTTATGTAAAAATCGTTCTTTTTCAATTAATAAATATATCTGATGAATATTCTTTATATATGGTATATGGTAATCAAGATTTTGATCTTCTGAGTTGTAAATAAAAATCAATTTATATATCAGGTAGTAGATTACCTGACCCTCGGCCGCACAACGGTTGATTTGGGGTAAAGTGTCTTTGAAATTGTTATCGAAAGATCTTTTTTTTTATTGTTTTTATTTTGATAAAAGGTTAATATTTCTTTATTTTAAATATAGACAATTTGAAATAGAATAAGTTTATAAGTTTTAAATAATATAATATTTTGTCTTTCCACCCTTATTTTTAATAAACATTAAAATTCTTTTATTTATGGAAGCATACAGTGAATTAAAAATTCTGAAAATATTTCGTTTTTTCAAACTCTATAAATATATATATACCATATAGTTATACATGTTATATATATATATATATATATATATATATATATATATATATATATATATATATATATATATATATATATATATATATATATATATATACTACTACTACTACTACTACCATCACGCCGTTTCCCCGCAGGGGTAGGCAGAGAGGATGGAACGCCACACTCTTCTGTCCTGACATACACTCCTAGCCTCCTTCACATCCATACATCTAGTCATACATGCCCTCCGATTACGCAGACTTTTGACACCGCCAGATTTTAGGTTCTGATTGATCTGATCGTGCCAAGTCTTTTTCGGTCGTCCACGTTCTGTTTATATATATATAACATGTTATATACATAGTTATATACATAGTTATACATGTTATATATATATATATATATATATATATATATATATATATATATATATATATATATATATATATATATATATATATATATATATATATATATATATATATATATATATATATATAACATGTATAACTATATGGTATACTTGCAAATAAGCCAACGGCGAAAAAACAAATGGTAAAAACCCGTGCTCGTAGTGAATGATGGAAACCATCCTTTATTTCAGCCATCAATCTATTTTTATTAATAGGGGAAAAGAACCCAAAGAGGAAGGTTTTCCCTTTATTTGCGATGGGATTTGCAGATGATATATAATATTTAATGGTTACAATCAAAATAACACCACTACATCAAGTAACATCAATTTTAGAGCAAGCCCAGTTAAAGGAGGTCGTACCTTAATTTAAGTTACAGTTTGAGACACAAATTACAGTCCAACGTTGGGGTTTATTTGTATAAATTACAGTCGTAGAAACAAAAGTAGGATCTAGTTTATTGGAAGATAGATGAAACAATGTCGAGAGAATGTCGAAGAAGTCGAAAAGAATGATAAGGAACATTAACTCATTTACTAACCAAATTACTGCGATTTATTCAAACGAACTTATTCTAAGCTTCGTAAGGTAGACTTGTGTAGAAAGGTGTAGAGTGATACGAGTAAATAGATAAACGCATTTTCAAGTATTAAAAAATCATCTCTTTCTTGTCGTTTAGTAATAACTGATATATTTTTTAAAGGGAAACAGTATATCGACAAATGTTCGATATATGGTACATTTATAAGAATATTTAATTGTCAAAAAAATGTCGTAACAAATCATAGCCAACGTCGATTATTTTAGTTTAAAAATAATAAAATGTTGAACACGATTTATAATTACAATAATTAATATACAATTGAATACATTACGCTATGTATAAAAAAAATCATGAAGGTTCGTTGCAAAACTTAAAACTTAACTCGCGGAAATATTAGATCATAACCTACATTCAATTAACCTTAACAAAACACTTTAATCGTTATACATTTTTAACTTTTTGTTTGTTTTTCGTAACAAGTATTAAGTCCCATTATATGATAAAAGGGTGCTTAATATTCCATAAAAATTACTGGCGACGTTTATTGCGTTGACGCAGCGTCATTCTAAGACAAATTTAGCGCTCACCGCATAACCGCACACATAATATATTCATATTATGAAGTTTCCGTCTCACAGCCGATCGGGGATCTAAATTTTTAAAACCATTTTTCAATGTTTTCCAAGAAGTTTCTAGAAATATGTTCAGGGCTTTTATTCACGCGATTTTCAAATAAAAATTGTATGAATCGGTCAAGTCATGTGAGAGCGAAAACTCGATGGTATACGCCATATGTGCAATATATGACAACCGCGTATCGGCCTTGTTCAGCAAATTAACCATACGTTCCCACCGCGAACGAAGAATTAATGTTTCATCTTTTTTTATTATTCTGTTATAGCGTATTGTTGTGTGATTTTAAAGCATTCCCGCATTAAAAATGTTAAAAATGTAGGTGGTTAAATGCCAACGGGCCACAACACAAAAAAATCAATTGAACTCTTTATTCCAAAAATGGTAACTAAATCGTCAACTTTTTCATATTCGAAAGATACCCTTGATTCTAATTATATATATATATATATATATATATATATATATATATATATATATATATATATATATATATATATATATATATATATATATATATATATATATATATATATATATATATATATATATATATATATATATATATATATATATATATATATATATATATATATATATATATATATATATATATATAAATATATATATGTATATATATACATATATATATCATTTAAAAAATACCTAAAAACATAATTTCGTATAAAATTGCATCTAAGATATGCTAAAAAGATTGAAGCAATCTATCTGCGAATTTTCTATGGCCAAAGGGATCATTTATGTATTATGTGGTTAAGTTTAGTGCTCAACTTCAAAAGAGACCCTTTACTTTACTACATTTTAATGTAGAATTTCAAAAAAGATGTAGGCACGTCAATCCTTTAAAAGTTTATAAAAGGGACACATGATCATAAAACGGTCCTGACAGGATATTAATATGAGGTTTATAGTGAATATTGTACGAGGGTCTCACGAAGGAAGAGGGATGAATAATATCTAAGTTTTGTATAGGGGGAGATAAAATCTACAAATAGTACACAGTCCGCCGAAAAGGGTGGAAGAAATTCGTAAAATATGAACATTTTCTCCAAAATATTAACATTTTAAAAAACAAGAATACTAAATAAAAGTATGTTAACTTAAAGAAACTTAATTTTTTTAAGTTCATTGCTTGTAAAAGTGTTGGTAGTTTCAATTTTTCAGCCTCCGTGATGTAATAGTTAGCGTGTTTAGCTACCGCGCTGGAGGTCCCGGGTTCGATTCCCTGAGGAGGGTGATAATAAATATTAGTGATTTTACACTCCAATATTTATTTAATATTACCTTGGACTGGTCGCTGAAGCGCAGGAATGATCACATTGCTTTCATGTAAGTAACGATCGACATATAATTGTGTCAATACGATGCAGATTCCCATGCACTATTGAGAGCGGATAACGGTTAGAAGAAGTTACAGTTTTAGTTTATCATTAGTCGTTAAAAGAAAAAATAAACTAACAAAAAAATCCGTTGCCTTTTTTAAAGTAAAGCCATCAATAAAATGCAATTTTTAAGAATATATATATTTTGGGTTAAATTTTATTATTTTTAATTAATGTAAAAATTCTAATAGTCACCTTATTTATTTTTATTTATTTTCAATACTATTAATATTTGAAGCATTTACTTTGTGGTTAGTTATTTTAACTTTTATATACTTTTTTACAAAAATGTCAATAATATTAGTGTTTAACCACTAACCGAGATATTTTATCTAACGGTTTTGAAACGTACCCGTCTCTTCATCAGGACAATCGCTGCAACATTGTTTGCATGCTGTTGTAGTGATTGTCCTGATGAAGAGACGGGAAGGTCTCGAAACCGGTAGACAAAAAATCTCCGTGAGTGGTTATTACCTATATTATAAATAATTTTTGGAAAAAAAAAGAGTAAATTAAAAAAAATATATTTAAGTATAAAATACCCAATAAATAATTAGCATTCTATTTCTATATCTAAGGTGAGACAATTATAACATTAGTTATATGAATGCAATTAACCAGTCACTGTTTATTATCAATTTCGGGACAATTCATTTCAGGGAAATTATATAACAAACCCAACACGAGTATGGCCTTGCCAACGTAATGAAAATGCATATTTCCAAACAAAGGCATATTTTGTACGATGAAATATGCCATACGCCGAAGGCTTTGTCGTGTTCCGCATTATTTTCAATGTGCGCAAAAAGCCGTGGCAAATATTTAAATCATTGTTTAAAATTAAACTGAGCTAGGTAACAAGTTACCTATATAAACGTGAGTGTATTTATTATTATGTATTAACGAACGAATGCCAACGGAACGAAATGGCTGGGGAAGGTTCGCATAACAAATAGCCGTGCCATGTTTTGTTAAAGCTGCAAAAAAGGAAACATGTGGAACATGACGAATTTTCAGGTCTATGTAGCAACCCTACATAACAGGCAGAGAGAAAAAAATTAGGATGGTGAATATTTTTTAGTATATAAATAAGATGAGAAAATTGTTATGACGTACTGATAGTTATTATATATATTTTTTAACTTTTATAGAAAGTCATTTTGTATGCCTAATTAGAACGAGGCGCTAACTTTACTTAACTTTTAATTTTAAATCAGTCTCAAAAAGAAAATTCGTTATCATGATTTTTTTTTAATTCACATACTGAATATTAATTATGATTTATTGATCGAATGGAAGAGGAAACCAATGCCTCAAAAAGAAAAACGTATTAAATTTAAAAGCAATACTTACTATGTATATGTAGGTACTGCGAAAACACTTTTTTATTAGTTTTATCCCTAAATTTTAGAACAAATAATAACAAAAAACATAAAAATAAACCGAAAAAAATCTAAATCTATACACATTTAAATGTAAGTATATATAATTAAATATGTGGATCGGTCATAAAAAGTTAGACATTAATGAGTGGGATCCCTTAAGGCCTATTACAACTGTTGTTGTTGTTTTTTTTAAAAGAGGAGGCATTGTACAAAAAACTAAACATAAAAATATCTCGTAAAATACATTTCATAATAAAATTCCCAGACTAAATCTCGTAAGGAGAGCTGAAGAATAATTTTAAATTAAAATAAACATGAAATTAAACAAGAGATCAACTCGGAAACAGAAGAGATCATAAAGAACATTATACGTTCTCCACGAGAGAGAAAGGTCAACAGCGGACGAATTGCCGGGTTGAAAAATGGAAACGTTTTGTCTGGAGGGTGTTTTCTTTCTAACCCTCGCGCTGCCACCACTTGTCGGGCCATTGTTTCAGTTAGTTCACGATGTTCACACACCGTGCACTCGGACAATACAGCGACCTGAAATTTGAAAGGAAAAATGTGGAGAAAAAAAAACCCTTTCCATGGGTAAACTGTTTTGTAAGCCTTTCTTCTAGAATCATTTCGAACGAAGAACGATCTACATTTCAAATTAAACCTTCCGAAAATTTTGCACACGTACATTTTTTTTACTGATTGAATAATGGAGGGGAAAATATTGAATATTAATATTTACCCGTTTCTACTAAAAATATCACAAAAATGTCTGCGAAATCCTTTAATAAACAATCGATATAAGAGTTGAAAAAAAACAATATTATTGAAAGAAATAATAACGAACATTATTAATAAGTTACTGGAAATATTTTTTTTTCAATCCAAGAATAAAATAAAGGTTTCGTAAAGAAAATAAACAAAAGAAATTCGTCAGAAGAAAAACAAACTTTGTTTACAAAAACAAAAACAAAAGCAACACAATTTGAATTATAAATATATAAGTAAATAACTGTTAAGTATATGTAATAATGACACCACCATCAGTAAAAGGTAGTAAAACCCTTATCCGCACCCCAATGGTGCATAGGGCACTGCGTCATATAAACGCAGTGTTATCTTGATCGTTTACACATGAAGGAAAGGTGATCAGCCCTCCGCTTCAGGTACCAGTCCAGGGTAATATTGAGTAAATATTACAGTGAAAAAAATCACTTATATTTATTTTACCCCCCTTGGGAATCGAACCCAGAACCTCTAGAACGGTAGCTGAGCGTGCTGACCATTACACTACGGAGGCGGACAAAAGTAAAAGGTAGCAAAAAAAATCACGGGTGATAGTTAGTTTGTTAGAACTTTCCATAGCTAATATATTACTTGATAAACATAAATACACAATTAAAAAAAAATACTATATCGGTACAATGTATCGATATTTTAAACACAAGATTTCAAGAAAATATTTTATTCTAGGTAAAACAATAATAATTTCTCAAGGTGGTTTGCACCATAGGTAAAAAAAAACATAGGTAAAAATAGATTTTGTACATAAATACAAAATTTAAATCGTTTTCCGTCACTGAGAAATCACACACGTCACTCATGTAATCTTTTCTGTGATTATTAATTTGTCACATCAATGAGCAATTTTCGCGGAAACATTTACACTCTTATTGATCGTGTCGAGGGTACTCAAAATACTGTAGGGAAAATATAATCATAAAATTTCAGTACTATAAATAAAATACGCATTATTCTTATACCACTTTTGGACAAGTGTATTTCAGGTTGCAACGGTAATTACATATGTAGGTATTAGGTTAGGTCTACTGAAAAATGGTATAATTTTATTTCCAGTGTATTTCGTGTCAGAACGGTAATTACAGATGAAGATACTAGGTTAGTTGTAACAACAAAAGAGTATAATTTCATCTCCAGACAAGTGTATTTCGTGTTAGAACGGTAATTACAGATGAAGATACTAGGTTAGTTGTAACAACAAAAGAGTATAATTTCATCTCCAGACAAGTGTATTTCGTGTTAGAACGGTATTTACAGATGAAGATACTAGGTTGGTTGTAACAACAAAAGAGTATAATTTCATCTCCAGACAAGTGTATTTCGTGTTAGAACGGTATTTACAAATATAGGTATTAGGTTAATCATATTTAGAAACGGCATAATTTTATCTCCAGACTAGTGTATTTCATGTGATAACGGTAATAACAGATATAGGTGTTGGATAGTTGAAGTACGAAACACAATATGATTTCAAATCGCCTAGTCAGTACCAGTATTATTTTTGATGATTTGTTTTCAAATTAATTTTAATGGTAAGAGAAATATGTGAGTAATCTGAAAAAAAACATTGTCATTCAAACGAAAATCTAAAAAAAATAAACTTATATTATACAATTATTAAAATTTAATTTTTATCTTTTACAGCCGAAGCTGATATTAGTCCAATTCTTGAGAAGAAAATTTACAATAACAAGTCTGCATACACATTGTTGACATTGGAGACTCGTACCCACATTTTGTTTCTGAGTTTTGCAAAAATTAATTTTTGATGATATTAAGATTCAAAGTCACATGAATTATATTTCTTTTAACAATGATATATTTTAAATTAATTCTTTTATAGGTAAAAATAAAGCCAGTTGGAGATCTACAATCAAATAATGAAGACAAATCGGCGTTAGAATAATATATTCTTCTTGTAGCCAAGCACCCACTCAAGTCTTCTCAAAAATCGATGTTGGACAGGCTTAATAAGATGTATGTTGTAATACGAGGCTTTATGACATTAGCGTATTCAAGATGAGGGCGAACTAATGAGCAATAGAGAATATAGATAGTCATTATATTTCAGAAGTAAGCGGTTATACGATTAATGAAACCAAGAAGTTTGTTTTGAGGGATTTGTTAACATTGCTATGGATATGTAAGTAAGAAAGTTTACCGTCTAATCTAAGGTCCAAGATTAATAAGACAAGGGATAATGATATATTCTACTCGGTTGACAATTGAACCGAGTAAAAATATATCATAAGTGATTCTTCACAAATATTTTTGTATGCAAAAATAAAAATGACTAACCACAAAGTAAATGCTGTAAATATACTGATCCTTATCCGTACCCAATGCTACATAGAGCACTGCATCAAATTGACGCAATGTTCACTTGATTGCTTATTATCTGAAAGCAAGGGTCGGTCTTCAGTCCAGCGCTTCAGATACCAGTCCAGGGTAATATTGAATAAATATCAGTGTGAAAAAACACTTATATTTATTTTGCTTCCCCCCCTGGGAATAGAACCCGGAACCGGGAACGGCATGATAGCCGAATGTGCTAACCACTACAATATGCAGGCGGATGAATAAATATTTTTCATAATATTTTTATTTTTAACTGATTGGATAAGAGCCCACGAAGCAAATTTCAGTCATCTAGTAAACAATGTCTCGTTTAAAATTACTTGACGCTCCGTTGGCGTTCAATTTAAAATTAGGTAACGTCACGGGATTAAGTATTCATGTACCTCCTCACAGTAGGCATAAATTACATTATTTTTCCATTTTCCAACTAAATACATTGACGGTAAAAAAAACCGTTATCAGAATAAAAATATTTCAGGACCCGGGGGATTTTGTCAATCAAACGTGTCTGGTAAATCCGAAAAATGCTTCGATCTGTAATCCATTTCCCCGTTTACTTTTCGTCAGTCATCCAATCTCATTAAGGAAAGAGTAATGCTATCGGTAAACAGGGTGTAATAAAACCATTGATCATAAAGAAAATCAGGTTAATAGTAGTTACACCAAAAAGAATAAAGGAACTTAAGTAGCTTGTACATTTAGAATGAAAAGATGGCGTGTATAAAATAAAGTTATTAATTGAAATTTATTATTTAAAGTATATAATTTTATATTATTATTTGACATCAGAGATGAAGAAGAATATGGAAGTCTGGGCATTTACGGGGCTGACGACCGTCATAGGCTGGTTTAATGATCACTTTACACACGTGTAACATTCACCAATTCTACCCATTATTGACAACCACACTACTCAAATTTTTGAATGTTCTATATGTATGAACCAATTTTGAAACATTGTTCTTGAATCACTAGAACTTCACTAGAGACATCTATTGGTGAGATGAAAAGAAGCTTTCATTGAGCAGAAACTCTTTATTGGTATGTTAGGTCCGAATTCTGGATTATAATCACAAACATGAGAAACGCCAGAAAATGTCATTTTCATTCTTATCATTTTAGCCTATAATTTGACCAGATAATTTATTTACAACATTTTGAGTGTGTCCAAATACTGGTTCACAAATCTTGATTATCTCCAATTATAAAATAAATTAAAAAATACTCCTTTAATTGGAGATAATCCAGATTTGTGAACAAGTATTTGGACATAGTCAAAATGTTGTATATTGTATTAAATCAAATACGAATATACAATTAAATTATGTAAAAATCTTTCAATCTCCACATTGAACTGCTCAAAGACGCCTTATGGGAAAGTTAATTTCCATAAGAGGTTTATAATGTCACAAAGACAAATAAAATGACGTGATCAAAGCCGAAATTCGCTAGTTCAGGAAACAGTGAGATAAACCTTAATATGTGCTATGGGAAAAGTGCGGGTTATTTTAGTATCCTTGCACGTACGAGGTGAATTAAAAACGATTGCAGGATAAATCACGTGAAACTAAGAATCCCTTATTTATTTAAAACTAAGTAAATATCAAATTATTATGTAGTTACGGGTAATAAATTCTTGAAGATATGTAATTATATTCATAATATTTAAGAGATTTGTTAATGACTGCTGCAAGCATTAAACTGGTATCATTAGAAAACAGATCAGTAGAATTATTGGCCAGTTTTACTATTTCGGCTGGTAAAACGAAAAAAAATTAAATTTAAAAAATGCGCGAGCAGTACCGTACACGTGATACAAGTGAAACTTCTATCACGTGTACTTCTTATCACGACTCAACTTAAAGAATAAGAGAGATTAAATATGAGACATAGAGAAAGATAAAAATCTTCTCAAAACAAAAAGAAGAAATTAGCAAAAAATATATTGTGTTTATTCAATATTTACACTTTCATTGATTGGTGCTTCAATTTGTAATACTAATCTTTACAGTTTGTTTTAAATTGAATGTACGTGATCTGATAATTTCGAGATAACGAGAAAAAATAGCATCTTTTGTAGTTCTGGATTTTGTTCAGAAATATTTTTCCTTTTCTCTGCGTTATATCTTTCTTCTCTCTCGTGTAACGAAATGTGTTTTACAAACGTGACGCGTCCTTAAATTTCATTCTCAAATTTTGATCATTGGTTCGCGGCCTACGATATATTAGATTACATATTTAAAGATATACAATAAGATGTTGCAACGTCTGCGGATTTCGGTTTTATTTGCAAGCTATATATGGCTTATTTAAAAAAAATCTAATCATCCGTCAATGAAAACCACTTTATTTTTCAAAACTAGTCGTGTGTAACGAAATAAAACTCAATAATTGGCTTTGTGCAAGTGTTAATTTTCTTTAAATAATCGACACATTATTCCACAAAGTTAATGCCAAATAAATAAATATAGCTTGCTAGTATATTTATTATGCAGGCAGTACTCCAGTTCTTTGTTACACGGTTTTATTACAACGGAAAGCGGTTTTCAATAATAACGTTCCCTCCTAATAGCGTTCCCGCTCTAACTAACACCGTAATATTTATAAACTTCAAAATATATTTCATAATAAAATCCCATTAAAAATCCACCGGCAGCCCCTAGTTTTAGACTGTGACAAGTAAAATATACGGTGTGAATAAATATTGAGAGCATCAAGAATAATATATTTTACACGATTTTGAGAAGAACGTGCCGACGAGATATTACAGTGTGTTCGGAAATTTTTATAGCACAATAGACCAGACTATAAAATAAAATAAGTTGAAGCGCGCTTCCCCTGACAGGTGTCGATACTGTTATTACTTTGGAAGCGCCGATTGCCGCGAGCTTTATGTAGAGACACAGGTGCTTTGCCTAGCTACGTACGAGGAGCGACGCCACAATTGTATATATCCTAGGGATAAAGGCTGTAGTCTCACGAACTCATTCAATATTTTAAGTGATTAAAATGGGACATTTTTTGCGTTCAAATGTTTTATTTTAAAAATTTAATACATTTTTCATAAACCCGTTTGGGTTTAAAATACCAAGTAGTCAAGAAAAAAAGTACGCAGAAAAGTTATCATTTTTATATTCTAAGGAAGTCACAATTCCGAGGAACCGCTAAAAGGAGATTACATGAAAAACGTCGTTTTGTATTTGGACAATAATATTACTTTTACTAGGTACACTGTTAACAGGGCCGAATCTACTATACGGGCTCTTGAAATCGACAAACAAGCCCCGTTTTTTTTAAAGCGAGAGTTTTGTAATAGATTTATATTATCCACTGACACTTCGTGATGGAATTGCATTTTAATATATTATTAGATTAAAACCAATATTTTTAGCTTTTCCACATTATTTTTGTTTGACCAGCGACCGGGTTTCATCGTTACCGACATCATCAGACTGGTGTTTTGTATTTATCGTTTACCCTGACTAAGGAGCGCCATTGATACTTGCCACTGTACATCAGGTGCCAAACAATGTAAATCCTATCCTGACTAACTATCTACAGTGTAAATGAATAAATTCTTTAAATGTTTTTCATAACAAGGTTATATGGTGGGTCTTACCAAGTTAATAGATCCCTTTATTATGTAAAACGAAATTATAAAAATAAAATATGAAAGAAAATGAAAAAAATTATATAACTAACTGACCACCACGCCGCTTCCCCGCAGGGGCAGGCAGAGAGAATCGAACGCCACACCACTCTGTCTTTGCAAACATTCTTCGCCTCTTTTACATTCATGCATCTCCTCATACATACCCGACGATTATTACGACTCCTGACCCGGCCGCTTTCAAGTATTTGACATACCTGATTGTGTCAGGTTTTCCTCGGTCTTCCTATGCTGTTTCCAACTACATTCGCCTCATAAATTTGTTTAATCGTTCTTTCCTCACTTATACGTTCCACATGTCCAAACCATTTCAACACAAATTTAAAAAAAATCTCATCTAAAAAAAAAATATGTAAATGTATTTATTCGGATAATTCCAATAAAGCGGCAAGTACTAACGTAAAACGTAATATACCACGGAAAGCAACGGATCTATAGTTCCGACATCTACTGAAAAGGGACGGATTTACAATAGTTTCTAAATTAATGAACATATCATACTTTCCTTTCAAGTAATCAAGTGACTGGCGCCTGAGCCAGTGGACCTATGCATTGTAGATCCGGCACTGCTCGGAGATTTTATTTTAATTTGCGAAATGTATTTTTATATACAATTCGCATAATAAGTGTATTTGACGTTAACAATATTGTTTCTCGAGATAATTAAAATGTTCAAGAATTCCAGGACGGGAAAGCTTTTTTATACATTCATTGCCGAACTGTATACATACAAACACGATTAACACAATGAAACGAATAAATCTTGAGATTTGTAGAGGTAAGCTTTCCATTTATTGGTGTGGATAGGCCCTCAGGAGGTTTTATCGGTGCCGAGAAGGGCAAAGTGGAAATTCATCTCATTATGTGTGTCGATACCAATTTATTATCTTCGCGCTAGCGCCACAACTACTCAGCAAAAGACGGGACGAAATTAATTTGCGAATCGTTGCCGCATTTCAGTTTAATGTCCTTTTAAGTTGGCTCAATAATCCTACTATTCGTCGGGAAAGCGGAACTTATACATGCGCCACATAGGGAGGAACTGTGTTGTACGATAAAATATTTAAACTTGGATTAAATCGATTAGGCAGCCATACGAGTATGCATTCATTCGAGGCAGGAAACGTGTAAGAGGGTATGTGCCACTTCGCTCTAAATTGAGATATTGATTAGACATCACCAACACTCACTGAAATGTCATGTTTCCACGGCAAAACTTGTTCATTCTTTTCCATAAATGTGAAAATAATTGCAAACGTATTTTTTTTATAATTTCGCTAAATATTATGTTTTTTCTCGTCATCACATCGCTCACTCCTTTCAAGAACGTCATAAATCAAAAAACTTGATTTTTCAGGAGAACGTTTTTAAATTTTAAAAATATAATACAATGTATTAAAAATAAATATTAAGCTACTTACTGAAGTTTTTACTGTGCAATAGATATTTTTATGTAACACCTGATGGTTTTTTCTCTATTTGAAAAATATTTAGTTTATTTAAAAAATAATTAAACAATACCTTTTCTTCAAAATGCAAAAACAACATTTTCTGCCCTGTAGCGGGTAAATATTAAGTTAAAAATATGCCTCTTTTGCTGGGATATAGTACATTTTCTGGGCATTCCGAAAACATGCACAACTGAAAATTGACGATTTTTGATTTATGACGTTCTTGAAAGGAGTGAGCGACATGTAAACGCCGTTTGCATGTAAGGGGAAAATTCGAGAAAGAGAAAAGATTTAATCTATACATCTTGTATACAATGCGAGGAAGATGGAATACAAAAGATAAAATTGGCGGCAAAATGGTATGAATCATTTATTGAAGAAAAAAAAGAAGAGTACCTACATACCAAAAGCGGGGGAAGTTGTTAAAATATTTCTCTGAGATGAATTTAAACATAAAGCCACCTCAAGGGACTCGTACACTTACGCGTTAGCTTGCACAACCTTGTATAGCCATGAGTGGTCTAGGTTTTGTTGATATTATCCTTCTCTATCATATATTATGGTGACAGGCGCCGTGTTGTAGTTAGGTAGACGCTCGACTGCGAAACTGGCGTTTAGGGTTCGATTCCAGCCAGTTACAAAATTAATTCAACAAATACTTATTTTCATTTGGTCTGGGTATTTGTGACGTATTTTTTTATATACCTTCTCTATCCTGACTATTTTACCTGCTTACAAGCTTTTAATATAGCCTTATAATAAATAATAATAATAATAAATAATATTAATAAAAAATAATAATATTTTTAAAAAAATGTATATGCTCTTTCTTTTCCAGTTTACTTCACTTACATTATGTGTATCCCGTCAAATTTATTCCACACCTAAATCCAAAAAATTACAGAATTTATCATCCTTTCTTCGTATATTCAAGAATTGAGTTAGAAATATCAATTATCGTTCGAATAAGTTATAAGAATAATGTTTTTATTACTGCCTTTGCATCTCTTTAAGATAAAATTAAATATATTGCAGCATCGTATTGTGAATATATGAGGATATAAGGGATGGATAAGTTTAAAAATAAAATACAATGTATTAAAAATAAATATCAAGCCACTTATTGGTTATTATTATTATACGTAAAACCTGAATGTAATTTCTCCATTCGAAAAAAATTTCGTATATTCAAAAAAATAATTAAACAATACCTACATCAAAATGCAAAAACAACACTTTCTGCCCTGTAGCGGGTAAATATTAAGTTAAAAATATGCCCCTTTTGCTGGGATATAGTACATTTTCTGGGTATTCCGAAAACATGCACGACTGAAAATTGACGATTTTCGATTTTCGACGTTCTTGAAAGGAGTGAGCGAAAAGCCTAAGCTGAACGCATTTAAACTACATATTTACTAAACATATTTTTTTTTTGTTTTTGTACAAAAATAAGACTAGACACTGCAAAAATTTTAATTCCATTTGGTAACTGCTAATTAAAACAATTTGAATTATAAATACATAAATGTTATTGTACTATACGCATGATGCTTAAGGCGGGATTATCTATACCCCGAAACCTTATTTTCATTAAACCCAGGTAACATTAAACGTACCTAATTGCATTTTTGGCTCAAAACACCCTTTTTGTATTGAAAATATATTTGAAACAAATCCATGGTTTTTAAAAGAAGAGTTATTGAAAGAAGTTAAAAAACATATAATAAAAATTATTCGCCAAATTCCTATACGAGTATATGTTCTAGGAAAATATTGTGCGCGGTCACCACATGCGGCTTCTCGCGCAGGCGATCGCGTACTGACTTTGTATATTTGAGAAGACACTCTTTTACATAACAACTACAAATTTTGTATAACAACTCATAATTTACAACATTGGGAGTGTGTCGAAACACTTGTTCACAAATCAGGATTTCTTGAATTATATGAGTTATTTTTCATATTATTTTTTGACATCTCAACATAGATGAAGAAGAATATGATCTTGGCAGTTACGGGGCTTACGACCGTCATAGGCTAGTTTAAGTGTTCATTTTACACACTTAACATGGTGAATGAACTTATGATTAAGAAAATTAAAATAAAAAACTCATAATTTATTGTAGTTTAAGGCACATTGTATTTTACCTCATTTAATAATCGTCAGTTTTATTCAACAGTATCGCGAAAAACAAAGTAAGGATGCGATAAAAATATCCGTAGAGTAGCGTTTCGAAGGAATGAGTAGCGAAACACAATGAAAGTGCGGAAACGCCAATCGCAGACGACACTTAAGTCTCACAATGGAGACAGTTTAAGATGCATTACAAATGGACGCCAGTGCCATTAGCGATAAATCGACTGGCATAAAATTTCCTTTAAGCGATTTATTGCTATGCGCTTTATTTTACCCGCACAATTTGCCATTCATCAATCTACACATGGTTAACTCATTTCGAGGACAAATTAAAAATGCACATTATTCGATTTGTCGTACAGTTGAAATTTATGCTCGAAATGGCCACGATTTGTTGTGGCTCAGTGTGGCCAAATGGTAAAGAAAGAAATTTTAAAGCGCTATTTTCTTATCAATTTTTGACATCTTATCAAAAATGAAGAAGAATATGGAAGTCTGGGCATTTACGGGGCTGACGACCGTCATAGGCTGGTTTAAGTTTAAGCATGTTATACACGTGTAACATTCACCAATTCTACCCATTATTGACAGCCACATTACTCAAATTCTTGGAAGTTCTGTATGTATGAACCAATTCAGAAACATTGTTATTGATTCACTAGAACTTCACTAAAGACATCTATTGGTGAGATGAAAAGAAGCTTTTTTTATTGAGCAGAAACTCTTATATCAGTATGTGAGCTCCTGTGTCAGACTTCTATATTCTTCTTCATTTTTGATGAGATGTCAAAAAATAATATGAAAATAACTCCTGTAATTGGAGATAATCCAGATTTTGTGAACAAATATTTGGACACACTCAAAATGTTGTACACTATTTTCTTATTTGTTTTCATTTGACAATGCTTGTTAAGTAGGTAATGAAAAGATTAAAAATCTAATCGAACATCAATGCAATAAAAAAAAAATTAAATGAAAGTGACAGCCACTGTCAAGAAACAAGCTGTCCACCAGGAGCAATATTTATTGTTGCGTGTGTTATTGTTATTTACATGCAACAGATGGCACTTCCGTTGCAATAAATAAAACTGTTTCTCAAAAGAATCACGTCAAAACATCACTCACAGTTATATCAAAACATCAGTCTTAAAAACACGCATATATTCGAATGCAACGATGTGTCAAAATTTCATAGCAGTCGGTGAATAACGTTAGGAGACGAGCTTCTTATTTTAAGAGAGGATACATCTAAAAGAGTTTTTTTTTAGATCACCTCTTTCTTTTATGTTTTTTTATACGTCTTTTTACCGTAAACTACTTCAACTCATCTTAGACTCTCTTAACTTTATCTAACTTGACGTTAATTCACATTACTAATCCTAAGTAGGTACTAACCCTTAAAGAGACTGTAATAACGTTAGGAGATTCAAGACTTTTTTGATAAACGTTACTATTTTTTTTAAATTTATAAACCATTTAAAAATCAACAGTTTTGAAATAAGTTTCAGTAAATTCTAATGAATATTATTACGACGAAAAATAGAAATAGTGAATGTTTGTTGTACTGGTAACTGACATTTTGATTCAAGAAACGGGAAAATTCTCTCAATATTTATTTATTCCCTAACAATAAGAAATCTTTGATGACGCAAATTGTGATATAATAATAGTTGGATACGTAATGCTTACGATGGAAGCTTAATACCGCCGGAACTATTAATGACACGGCTTGACATATTAACTTTGACTCCGTTTATAGTTGAGATCTAATAGGATGTCGGAAGGATGAAGAAAGCAGATGTTTAAGAAGATAAACGAGTGCTTCGCAAGGATCAGTGTGATTCCATGGGTTGGCTTAGCAGCGAGGAGATATAAGATGTTACCAAAGGATAATGTATAAAGTAGGAAACATTTATGGTCCATTAAATGGCCCCGCACTTAAGTGTGAGAACACAAGTTTTAAAATAAAGACCTAAAGGTCTGTACTCAAAGTGAGAGAGAAGTACATGAAATAGTAACGGTGTTAATAATAAATGGTTTATTGAGTAACGTATCATAGTTTGATTGTTCGATAAAGTACATTTTGGTGACGCGTAAAAATTTGGAAAATATTGATTGATCTCAATAAAGACGACAATTATTATTATTATTATTATTATTATCATCACAAGGATAACAGAATCAATTGCGTTTCAATAAATGAAACAATAAATAGTTTTGTGAACAAAAAATAATTAATAAAATATAAAAATACCACATTTATATAGATACATTATTATTTACCAATGTTCTAATATACCATAATTTAAAGGTATTGATATTTTGCAAATATTTTAATTATTTACTATTTTACCGTTAAACATTAATATTCTCTTCTATTCTTATTTCATAGATATCAATAATTTATAAGGGATTATTTTTCATCTTATTTTCAGGAAAAATCACAACTGATTTAAGAAATGATCACTTGTTTCAGTTTTACACAGGAATAATAAATACATCACAAGAGTGTGGTTGTGGTTCCACAGTACTAATCATATGAAAATATTAATTTCAACGATTAAAATAATTTAACAAATTGTAATAACGCAAATATTTACTGATATTAAAATTAAAGAAATTAAAAAAAATAGTAAAATACTGTTACATAAGCGAATTAATATCCGTGTTGTACTTTTAATAGATAATAATAAAATTAAACTTGATCAAAGCTATCTTAGTATTATAAACATCATTTGGAAATATGAATGTAAGTGTCATAATATACTTCTGTCTTGATACCTTAAAAAATATATTTCTGATTTAATACTTGAGTTGTAAAAATCAAGAAACTACCGGTAAACAATTCGGGAAAACTAATAAGTTACAGCTTAGTGTAGGATCAGATTCATATCCAAAAACATCTAGGTATTGCAAGCCTTACAATAACCTTAGCGCCCGTGGGGTAATATTTAAGGAAATGGGGGTATATAAACTATCCCAAATTATTATTATTATTATTCAACTCCCCCATAATTTTGGCATAATGTTTACAATAACATGGATTCATTATCTCAAATACCAACAAATGTTTTAAAAAAATCATTTTCGAAAGTAGAGAATACTTGTTTCTTCTGACACTTTGTATTTTCAGTGTTTTGACGAGCACAATCGGAGATATTCCTTAAGGAATTCGGTAGATGGAATTTAATTACTCAGGTTCTTGAATAAAAGCCGAACAAAATAATATAAAGTAGGCCATTTGGAAACTCGTTAATTCTAACTGAACAAAACTTCTGAAATCTCAATAACAGATCCGGTGTGACAAGAAGATTTTGTGAAAATACTTTTATACTTGCTAAATTAATGCTAAAATATTGAATATTAAAATATTGCAAGAAACAGTTTCACGAGTTTATTTCAAACTAATTCTGGAGAATGAGTTCAAAACGAACTCTAGAAAATAAAACAAAATGGAGATTTTCTCAATCACCCTAAAATATATTATTTATTGTTTTGCGTGCACTTTGTGGTAAGATATGATCAAATTATAAATGATAACACTTTTTTTCCTACTTGAATATTTTTTTAAAGAAGCTACAGATGCTTCTATCTACGGGTTTTGTATATAAACTAAAGCATTAAGAATGGTAAAAAAAACAAGTATTTTCATTTACAATTCGGTGAATGAAACCGTTATTATACGAAAATGTAATAATATTATTCTCAATATTATTTATATTTTAAGCATTTACTTTGTGGTTAGTCTTTTTTTTTTACAAAAATAAGTAAGAAATGACTTACTTCAAAGTAAATGCTTTAAATATTAATAATATTGAGAATAATATTTAATGGTTTCATTCACCGAATTTTATGTTTTAAACCATTCCTAATGCTTTGGTTTATACTCAAACCCGTTAATTGAAACATCTGTAGCTTCTTTAAAAAAATAGTAATATTCAAGTAATAAAATAAAAAGTGTTGTCAATAAAAATAATCACTACCACATCATTGTCCTGACGAAGAGACGGGGACGTCTCGAAACCGGTAGACATAAAAATCTCGGTGAGTGGTTATACATATACTAATATTACAAAAAAAAAACATAAATAAATGTGACAATATGTTTCTAGATATGCAGCACATGTCAGCGGTTCGAATGTGCATACCGGAGAGTGATCACTCATTAGTAAGTACAAAAGTAGAAATTACCTTGCTGCAGTTCCTGCACTTGCCCTTCTCGGTGCGGCGATGCACCCAGTGGTGGTGCGTGGTGGTCTGCTCCCGATACTGGCGCACGCCCACATCCCTGAAGGTCGGCTTGCACAGGAACTGGACGCGCTCCATGAGGATGTCTATGCAGCTGGAGTGCGCGATGATCTTGCACGCCGAACATTTCATCCGCGGACCGTGTTTCTGAAATTTCAAAAAGTATGTTGAAGGTAAAAAAAAATTCGAATGAAATGCATTTAACAATTAATTGAAACGAAGAAATTATTTCGTAAAAGAAGCGTGCAGGAATTCGCTTCGAAAAACCCCTTCAGAGACAAAGAGATTGCAATATTGTTCAATAAAAGCTCTTTGAACGGGTGTTAATATCGGCAACTTGGGCTTTTAATAAATACATATATATGATTTATATACATAATATGTGTATGTGCTGACGCTGTCTGATGTAAGTGGATATCGGAAATATGTTCTATAAACTACTGTATCACAAAGTATGAGTATTAAAGATTATACTGATCAATAATCGGAAAAATGCTTAATAAATATAAAATTGTTTAAAAAACTACGATATAGAAATTTGATTTAAAAAATCGACATTACTTGTTCGAAAAACTTTTTTTATATATTGGGTTGATTCCCTACCATACATTAATGTTTTCAAAGCACAAGGAATTGACGTGTTTTTTCATGGAGGAAATTTGGATCCTGCAAGTTTTTGCAAGTTGAATTTAAGCTCAATGGTGCATAGGTCATCGCAAGGGATCGACCGAGTGTTAATTTAGTTATTAGTATTGTAATATGAAGGTAATATGAAGGGAATATACTCTTACTTTCCAATTTATTGGACTAGATCTCCTAGAGAGTGAAAATCAAAAGAAAAATCATGACGGTAGTGAAAGAGATCAAGGTGAAGGATATTACTGATACATAGGTAGAAAATGGACAAGGAATAGCAGAGATATCGGAGCACAGATAACAGAGATGTCCTGAAAAGAATCGTCTCTTATCCAACTTACACGTGGTTGTACGAGTGCGGTCACGCAACATTTGGTCGTCTTATCATTGGTGATATTTTTTAACTCAAAAAACAAACAGCTTTATATAAAAGAATAGTAAATACATCAAAATATACTAATACGTAAAATATGATCCCCACTTTAGAGGTTGATTGTATAAAAGTAAGAGGAATTATGAGTAATGTATAAGTTTTTAATAATTATATGGAAACATGGAAAAAACCATTTCCTTAACGTATTTATTTATTTCATTATTAATATACCTATTTGAAATTGAATCTTTTCATTTTGCTAGTAAATTCAAAGAAAAATGTCATATTATTCTCATTTAATGGTCGGGCTATATTGAAAACCCTTATTTTTTCACAAAGCTTGTTCCGTAAAAGTATATAAATATGTATACGAATAAGTACAAACTGAAAGTAAGACATATCACTGAATGAGATCACATTTCTTTGTGAAAAAATATGTAATACTAAGCACGATTTACATACAAAAAAATAATGAGGGCTTTGAAAAGCGAAACGAACTTTCTTCCAAGGTGCCCGCCCACAACACGAAAAAGTTTGGGTAACTGGATTTACGAGAATAATAACATAATTAATTACGGTCCTTACTTATATCTCCTTTGTCCTTAAGATAAGTTAGTCGGCGTTGTTATAATGTATTTCGAATAATAGGTACTGAAAACTTCAAAATTCAGAAGACGGTTGCCATAATTCGTCCATAACCTGACTCAAGTATAATGTTTCTTTAGTTGCTTAAAATATTATATTACTAAACATATTTCACTTCTCTATTTCATACTTAATATTGTTTAAAGCCAATGAAAGAAATTAAAGAATATATGTAGAGAACCAGATTATAAAAAAAAAATCTTTGCAATACCTAAAGTACTTTTATTTGTAAAGATGTTTTCATTAATTACCGGTAAAGTTGAAGATCAAATATTACAAGCCAATAACGATAATAACAAAAAATGACATCGGTGTATCTAACACAACTTGTGTTATTTAATTTTAAAGATCGATACCCAAAAAAATAAAAGTTTAAATACAATTTTACGGGTTTTCATATTTTTTTTTCAAGTTTGAAAATAAAATATCTTTAGTTAACAATACATATTTAATAATCTTCCCGTGTTATTTGTTCATATTACTTCCCGTTTTTCTAAAAATCCAAGAAAAGTCAGTTTTTGAGTTTCCTTTATGTACATTCCTGTACATTTAAAAAAATCTAATTGAATCACATTCTGGCCTAGTAATTTTAAAATGCTGTGTGCGTTTTTTTGTACCAAAAATTGTTTTTTTATAAAATAAAATAAAAATGCTTTTTACATGAATGAACAATTTTAAGAAGGAATTTAAATTACTCACTTTGTAAATAATAATAATTTTAAAAAAGTATCATTAATATTATTGAGTACTTTATACTTCCAAAGTTTACACGCGTTTTAAACATTGTTTTTCAAAGGCAATCATTGAAATGTGAAATACAATGGAAGGTTACTAAATGAGTTCAAACACAAAGAATCATTGTTTGTTGTATTCTCCAGTTTATTGTCAAAATTACAGAATTGATTCCGGTTCATCACATAAAGCTTTCGTGCGTTTTGAGATCGAAGTAACATTTTTCTAAATAAAAGCTAATACAAAAAAAGTACCAATAATTATAGTTGACTAAGCAACATCATTAACTTTATCCACGGAATGAAAGAAAAAACTCTTAACAAGACTCCCTTTGTTCTGTAAAACTTATTCATTCGAACATATTATTAGAGCTTACTCGCCGAGTCTCTTTCAGGAACAAAAAGTTAATTCATTTATTAGCTTTGACCCTTGAACATAACTAACAAAGGACATTACCAGTTCAGTAATCGCAGGTATTTTATTTTATACACAGAACAAATTACATGGGTGCTTAGGTATAAATGCATGTACATACCAGTGGCGTGCCTAGGGTTTACCAGTAAGGCAAGCCCATTATTTTTCACATTCGTGAATATAAAGTATTATAAATATAAACAATGTATGCTAATCATTGTAAAAATGTGCATACATGTAACTTTTGTAAGGTTTAGCCATCACCTTGAAATAAAGAAAAAGTTCACTATAATAAAATATCATCCTCAGATATCAACCATCACCAATAAGTACCATCACCATATAATGGCATGCATAGTGTTTAATAATCATCATCGGAATCCATAGATATGTATACATACAACAATAATGGTTGATAAAGTATATATGTTATGTTTATCAATTTTGATAGGATTTAAAAAAATAATAACCCTAAAAAACATATTTGCTCAAACCCTTTTATGAATTATGAATAAAAGCTTTCGAGAATTATTTATCATACCAATAAATTTGCTCAAATGTTATAGAATAGCAATATACACATATTTGAAATTAGTGAAAAATAGCCCCGCAACGTACTGAAACATTTTTATTTGTATTCTAAAGCGAACCGCCTATCTTTTTTCAAAAACGATTTTATAATATCCTCATAAAAAGTCACTGAATGTTTGAGATTTGCTAATAGTTTTTTTTCTATGGCAATCATAGAGAGTTTGGAAAGGCGATTTTGTCCTTGTGTATTTCTTAAGTACGTGTGTATTCGTTTTAATGCTGAAAATGCGCGTTCTGCTGAAGCACTTGTAGCTGGTATAGTGATCACCAAATGAGTTAACTTTAGCAACTCTAAAAATGCATCTTCAAGACTATTTTCGTTGATAAAATCTATAAGCTGAAATACATTAAAATCCTTCAAGTCCGAAGAAGAGTACAAACATATTAATTGATTTTTTAATGATTGTTTATCAAAATGAATACCGTAGTGAAATTCTAAAGATTCTAATTCGTCAGTTGGAAAATTCAGTTTATATCTGTCGTAAAGCTTGTTGTTGAGCAATTGAAAAAAATGAAGTTTGAATATTTCAGAATATCTGTCATTGATTTCGGAAGATATGTTATCAATAATTTGGATGAAAATTCTTTTGTATTCCGTACGAGCACACGAAACATTTCGTCTTAAGCGAGGGGCAGTATTGTTTTGAGATGCAATGACATATATTTGATCAAATTTCGATTGAAAATCCGTACTCAACCAGTTATGAAATTCTTTTATCTTATTGCTGCAGTAACCCACGTCGATTTGCGATTTTTGTATGATATTATATAAACTATCAGTTTTTTCAAATATTATGTGAAATACTTGTAAAAAAAAATTAAAATTAAAAGATTGTAAAGAATTATTAAAAGATTCCACCGACAAATTTGTATCGCCTTCCCATTGCTGAGGATTGTCAGCCATTTCACTAAATAAGCCAATTAGATTATTTTTTTGTTCAAATATAATATTTACAGTACGCGATGAGTACGCCCAACGAGTAGCAGAAATGTGTGGTATTTTTTTATTGCAAAATTTATCATAATGAGCGGATCTTTTTGTACTGTTGCTAAAAAAATTAACCAAAGCCTGAACAGCAGAAAAAAATGAACTTATTTCACCAATTCTGCTACAAGACTTGGATAAAACTAGATTTAATATATGGGCATTACACCAAATATAAATAGGCTGAGGAAAACTCTTTAATTTTTTGTTGCACCCCGTTTCTTACCCCAGACATGACGTTCGCGCCATCGTAGCTTTGCGCGACTAATTTATTTTTGCAGTCATAAATATTTACGTAATGCATGATAATCTCGGCAAGTACATCTGAGGTTCGATTTTCGGATACATCAATAAATCCTAAAAATCGATCATGTATATCATTTCCAGAGAAATATCTAAATTTCATACATAATTGTTCTTTATTACTAATATCTGGCGTCTCATCTATAATTACTGATACAAAAGTGGACATTTTTATTTCCGATTTTATTTGATTCCTCATTACTTCCGATACGCTGCAAATAATATCGTTTTGTATTTTATTAGAAAGGTAACTAGAACCCTGTTTGTCGCTTTGCTGCATATGTTTTTCTAAAACAAGATCATATTTAGACAACATTGAAATGAGCTCTAGGAAATTTCCTCTATTAAGTGATGTTTCGGATTCATCGTGTCCCCTAAAAGCGAGTTCTTGCTGAGCTAAATAGCAAACAACATCGACTAACCGCTGAAAAACACTTCGATTATGGTTTACTTTTAAATTATGTCTAGTTACCTCCTCAGATAATTGCCGAGATATGGATGTTTCTATTCTATGTTTACCGAAATTATGGAAACTTATTACAGCGTTCAAATGCTTCTGTGTATTTTGATGTCGTTTTATGGCGTTTGTTAAATTGTTTAAATCATCATAACCGGATGAATTCCACACATTTTTGTCATTAGAAAAAAAAAACGCAATACCAACAAAATAATTTATTAATATGAGAGCAACCGGCAATCCATCGAGTTTTGTATACTGACCGATTAAACTTCTTTTTATGCGATTTAACAGTTTGCGATATATTTAAATTGGGAGTAGGTCTTAGAGATGTAATCATTTCTTTTTTTTAAATAAAATTCAAAGCGCTAACCTTTCCATTATGAAGTAACTCTTTTAGACACTTCAAATCACTACAAGGAACGACATCGGCCATTTCCGAACTCATTATGAAGTATGAATACGTAAGGAAATAATTAGATAATTTCCAATAATAAATAAATATGTACTAAGTGTAGATTAGGCAAATAATCAATGAATAATAATCGACTCAAATACAAAGGCATAAAAGTCGTTGAGAATAGTTTGACAGATAACCATTATGAAATACGTTCGATACGATTGCAAATTGTGCACCACGTGTGTGGCTAAGTTCAGGCCAATGGAAGCCGGCTTCCAAATTTCATACAAAATGCCATATATGTACCTACTATTTTATGGTTAGAGTTATATTTTTTAAGCAAAAATATAAGACATATTGCCGGAACCAGAAGCCCAAATTGAAGCCAATGAGAGCGAGCGAGATGGCTAATCTTGTGTCGCCTGCACTTGCAACAGACAGGGCGAAAGCCGAATGTTTACACTCGGCTATCTCGGGTAGTACGAAAAAGCGCGCGATAATTTAAAAACAGGCATGCATTAATTATGTATTTTTAATCAATTTAAAATTTAATGATTGTTGGAGTTGTTACGCAAGCCGGGCTTTTGGGCTTCTAGGGAAGGTCCGCCACTGGTACATACATATATAGATATGCTATATTTTATAGGTACGAGAGGCAACGGATTTAGCCATTTGGGCTACAGGTTACTAGGGAAAAGGGGCCGAATTAGTGCCCTCGAGGTAGTATTTTACGAAAACACTACTCTATAAGTCATGCGTAATTATTATTATATTAACTTTACAAAGACATTAAATTTACAGATCATTAAAATTATTTACCAGATTTTTTAAGGAAATTTATCGTACCGTCATACTCAAATCTAAAGCTTACGAAAAACCATTTTGCAATTTTTCTCCTACGGTTATTAAAGGTTTGAATTATTTATAAATAAATAAAAAGTTGTAATTTCTTTAATGTTTTCCGCAGACTCTTTGTGGCACATTTTATAAACTTTATAAAATTATATAACTTTGTTTTAACCACTTTTTTGTTGATACAATTTAACCTACCGGTTTCTACAAAAACCTTGTCATCATCAGGGTACATTTAGGATTTTAACGGAGTGTGTGGAAGTTTTTGGTGAGAGTATTTTAATGTTTTTAAAGTTTTTGAATTAAAATAAATCCTAATGATGACAAGGTTCTTGTCGAAACCGGTAGGTTAAATTGTATCAACAAAAAAGTGGTTAAAACAAAGTTATATAATTTTATAAAGTTTAAAAAGTTGTAAGACTCGTGACAAAAAATGTGAGAAACAATCTAAGAAAGTACGTGGTGACTGGATTGCACGGGCTCTATCTCGAACGTAGGACCTAAATTGTAGGAGGCCGACAGGCTACGTCATTTTTTAGTCTAAGGGTTAATCCGATTCTGGGAACGAGTTCACATCTACTATATGTGCAAATTTCAACTTCAAGAACGTATTTTCACACCCGATACCTACTATTATGTAAATTGGCCGTTCTGAATTGAATGGCATACTTGGTTTTTGACTATCACATCACGTTTTTGAGTAAAATGTGTAATGTATATATATAGGGTCATCATGCTGAAACGCAAAGTGAGCGTTACGAAACTTTGCTCTCAGCGTAGTTATTATTTTTCGATGATAAAAAAGTACGATTGATGTTGGTGAACATACAATAGCATACATCGGTTCTAAGGGTTTATGGAAAACATATGCAGTGGAAATTCGCTTTACGAGTATCTCTCAAATAAAGTAATTTGCATAATGAGAGAAACAAATTGTAAAAAAAATAATCGCGTAGTGATGTACATGAAAAATAACTTGAAAACTGTACAAAACAGATTTTTATTTCACTTTAAGAGTGGAATGATGCAGTTTTTTTACCTGTTAAGATTAGTTTTTCCAATGCTTATCCTCGTTTCGAATAAACCTATTACAAAATTATGATTAAGTGGAGAAATATTGTGAATTTCAACAAAATTCCCAACTGAGATGTTTTTGTTTGTTTAAAGGGACGGGAAAACAATTTATAAATAAAAATTAAACGCTTTTATAAGACCATTTTTTAGTTTTTTTAAATATGAACACGACTAGTGACGAGAACGACCGGTGTTCTCATTTACAGGTGAAAGTACAAACTCTTACCTTACAAACGTTTGTATTTTCAACTGTTCATGAAAACGTCAGTAGTGCTTAAAACTAGTCTTATACAAAAGTGGTATTTTACAAGTGATTTATTTATATATTCAAATATCATATTATTACACAAAGTTAATATAAAATCAAAATAAATGAAAAAAATACACATTTTGTACAATATAATACAAGCATATTATACTTCCCTCCGATACGTCCAGCACTAAGATTTACAATCCACCTCAGCCTGCGTAATTAATTAACTGTTTTTTAATGTTTTTTCAGTTTTTTTCACACTGACAAATATATTTTGACAGTAAATAAATTGGAAATAAATAATGCATTTTTTCTCTTACAAATAACACAAAAATAAAGTTTACAAAAAATACTAAATTATTAAAAAATATATAGATAAAAATAATCATTTTAATCATTTAAGCAGTGACTTTTTAAAGGCCAGTCAATGAAAATCTATTGATCAATGAAGTCATTCCTTAAAACATTAAAACATAAATTCCCAAATATCAAAACGTTCGTGTAGTGTTTTTGTCGTAAAATGAATTCAAATATAATATTTAGGTATGTACTTATCTACATGTGAGTTATGTTAGTAACATTTTAGGTACATTCATATTATATTAACGCTAATGGAAGTCTTAAAACATGCTTTACGAAGCACTTAGGGTGTCTAGTTGCCCGAATATCGAAAATGCTAAATAATGCGGCGAAAAAATACGCTCTGCGACAAAATATGCTCGGCGAAAATAATAAAATTATTTACAAAAATAAATATTCTTCAGATTTCTATATAAACCATGACCATACAATGCGGGTTATGTGAACCGAAAATGAAATTAGTCGAAATGAAAAATGTCGTTCTGTGCGCGAACGTTCTTACTTCTTTTGCCTTTCCATCGTGTTTGATAGGGTTTTAAATATTTTTCTCTGCCCCTTACGTTTCATTAGATCATCTCGCCGAAAGCCTGTGCATAATCAGGCTGAAAAGCGCCACGACACCGAGGTCTATCTACAAAGGATTTATCAGTATACCAGAAATATATCAGAGGATACCTATGTGGTGTTCCTGATAATTTCTTCAGCGCATGCCTGGTTCCGTATTTCTAAAACCAGGACGAATCTCCTATCGAGATATGCCAGTTTAAAAAATTGTTTCCCAAAAAATATTTTGAGTTTGATAATTTTTTGTACAAAAATATTATTCAACCCCACAAAGGTATTTTTAATCAAGATTCAATTGATATCTCAACAAAAATAGACGAAGTTATTATGATAAGAGTGTGGAAGTCTGGGAATCGACGGGGCTCACGAATAACTATCATTGAAAGATTTTCATTTTAAACGAACTCTCTTCAGACATTGATATTTCCTACCAGACCCTTGAGGTTAAAATAATTTACATTAAAGATAAATAATAATTTAATTCTCGTTAATTACAAGATATTGTAAATGGAGTTTATCTATTAAGACGTACTTTTAAAAAAAATTAACAAAAATCTGTAAAATGTGAACACAAAATCAAGATTCAAGACTCATTGGATTTCACATCCAATTGTTAAAATCAATAATTTAATACAGTTTTTATTCCCTTTTGACCTAAAATATTTCAAAAGCCATTCGTATTTGGAAAACAATACTTATAAATTCATAAAAGAAAAGAGGAATAAATAACTGGAACTGGTAGCGTCAGAGATAAATCTATTTGAATAATTATGATTTCATAAAATTTTATAATTCTAAACCTTATAAATGTTTACACCTTGGCATTTGTAGTCTAAATACATACTTTTTACGTTCCTATGACTTGACATGCCCGCAGAATTTATTTTTTATTTAAAAATGAATATACAAGAACTTTATCTTCAATTTATTATTAGAATCCCCGAAGAAAAAAATCTGACATAGTTTCTTAATTTCGATGAATTGATGATATCAATACCATTAATACACAAACCTACAAACTAATAAGGTGGTTAAAAATGTATGTTGGCGGTTCGTAACAAATACTTCAAAAACGTCCAAATGACACGTAGTTTATTACTTAGTAGACATCTCACAACACCACATAAAATCTGTTGAGTATTCACTTAGGCGACAGTATTTTCTTCAACATGTTTAACATTCTAGGTGTATTTCACGGCTGGGAACGCCAGCGGAATTCGGGAAAACAAATCAGCAAGCAAATAAAGACCAGAATATAGTCAACACACGTGTTGCACGTTGCCAGGCTGTCGTAAAAAGGAAATGTGAACAGGAATTAACAATGTTCGCAGCACTGTCCCGATGGACACAAAAACTTTTGAAACAACCACAATTATTACTTTAGCCTGCCTATTTGCCCGTATTTAACCAGATTAAAATTGTTGGTCTGGCTTTTCCAGAGTTATTACGTCGTGTGCCGGAAGCACTTGTCGATATTTTGGAACGTACTTCAGCGTACGTGATCTGGTCTGATTGACATATCCAAATTAAACCACACAATTCATATTTTTAATTGATATATCAATATAGATGAAGCAGTTTCTGAATAAAGTGTTATTTAATAAAATTTGGATAAAATGAAAATAACTGGTTTAATAATGTTATAATATATGTATATATATATATTAAATCAGTCCATACATATTTAGTATATTTTAAATTTCATAACATAATGTGTTCTTAATCTTTTTTTTTCCAAGTGTTTTCCTATTTACCTGTTTTTGTGTATTTATATAACTTAAACATTTTTATAACTGTTTCTATTTAGTTTTCACCTAATCTTCCATTCTAAGATTTAACATTTAACATAAGCATTTAACTTTATAGCATATTGTGTATTTTATGTTGTATACATAACCTAGAACCGGGTCTACCGACGTGAGTTTTTTTATGATGAATATCAGGTAGACATACAGTGTGGACGTTTTATTTATTTGTTTAGAACAAAGTTAATTGATCCCTTATAAAGGCCAAAAAAAAATCGAACTGGAGTTTAACAAATTAATTTGTAATAATTTCGATTGTTCATAAATTAGCATTCTTTATGGTGTTGATTTTTTTATCGAGTTATCTTATAGAAAAAAAATGTTATCGATCATTGTAGATTCGATTCGAACTACAAAAAAGTTAGTTCGTTTAATATTCCTCATTATACTATAGGAATTTCCCCAAAAAACTTAAGTCACTTATGCGCATAGTTTACTTATTTAGTGTGTATTTTTATTATTAATGCAACACGTTTAAATCTTATTCATTTATGTGACTGTCATTCATGGTTGGAAGTTTTGATTGATTAATAAAAAAAACTTTATGTATCGTTTTCAAGGAAAATAAGATACCGTTATAGAATAACTTTACAGACAGTTTATTTTCGTTAAATTCAACATTGTAAAAACTTCGCACTTTCGAAGGATGTGCGCCACTTATTGATTATATTATATGGTTTTATAGTAAAATTGTACTAAATTGACTCGTTAGAATAGTAAAATCGTACTAACACTGAATTGCCTCTAATTTCCATATACAGCATCAGATTATAACATCAATGTATTAACGCTTGACTTGTATTTCTATTAAGTTACTCAATAATACTAGAATTATTGTGAATATGATTATCACCACACATAGTAACATTTGGCATTGTTTGGGGTAACAGAGATTTGAATTTCATAAGCTAAACAATAATACTATTTTAACTGCGCAAATCGCAAACACGGCAGAAACATATCATAATAGACTAATGAGCTATGTGTGGTATTTGTCTCTACTTGTCATTCCATCGGAATACTCAACGGTGCGTAATTTGCGAGCGAATATTTAACAATGTCCTTCCTCAATATCTACGCTCGCAATAGTGGTAAGTGGACAACTGCGACTTTTCCGAATTTTGGCTTCCGGATTAACCTAACTAAATAATGTGTGTAATACATTATAAGAACTTGACACTTTTATCTTCACAACATTTGAGTGTGTCCAAATACTTGTTCACAAATATGATTTTCTCATGTAGGAGTTATTCTTACATTTCTAACATCTCAACATAGATGAAGCAGAATATGAATATCTGAGTATTAACAGAGCTTATAACTTATCATAGTTTGGTTAAGTGATCACTTAACCAGCCTATGACAGGTCACAAGCCCTGTAAATACCCTTATGTTTATAACTACGGTATATTTTGTGTAAATATGTCAACCATGACATAAATATTTCAAAATACAGTAAATATGTCTACTCAAGTTATGATAGAGCGCCGTTCTTCTTTTTCTTCAACTACAAGACATACAAACCGGTGATGGTACCAGTTCACTAATTTTACACTAATCCTAGAAGTCGACCGTTACATTAAAACTTATTTTTAACGATATAAAATACTTTAAATATAAATTTTGAGACAAAATATATTTTTATTATTTTATCTAATATAAGTAGCAAAGGTGTCAGAAATGAAGACTCTAAGAACCATATCAGGCAAGAGTCTTCGAGATAAAATAAGAAACGCCTGGATCAGGGAAATATGCGAGATCGAAGATGTCGTTAAGTTGGGAAGGCAACGAAGGAGACAATAGTATGCGCATGTGAGGATAGTGGAACCATCCAGACTCCCCCACATCGCACTGTACGGCCAACCCCATGGTAGACGACTCCCAAGCAGACCACCAAAAAGATGGGTAGATAGCTGGGAATCGACATCGCGGGAGGCTAATCCCTCTTAAAAACAGGCCACTAGGCCTATAGCAAGATGATGAAGAAGAAGAAGTAGCAAAGAAAATTTTGTTCAATTTACTGATACTGAAATATTTTTTCACGCCCTAAAAATATCAATTTTATTTTAACAAATTTATCTAAAAATAAAGAGAAAATTGAAAATCTAAACATTTACAATACACGTATTACGAGTATGTACCAGTGCATAAAAATGGATTTGATAAATCAATTATAAATATTTTGTTAAAAAGAAAGACTTATTAATTTAAAAGAAAAAATGTGAATTATTCAATTAAAATACAAATTCTTTAAATTGAAAACAGTAGATAGTCAAACAACGCTGCAGTCCCGTAAATCTTGAGTAATACTGCCAATGATCCCTCCAAGTAATTACAATTGAAAAATTGCAATATTTGAATAATTTAACATCGTTATTTACGACGCATGGCAACGTTATTTGTTGATGCCGCGTCACACAAATCCGCTTAGTTTGTTTTAAATTGCCAAATTTGCCGCTAAATTTGCCACAACTCTGTTATTTCGATACAAAATCTGTTTTCTATGTAGATATATTTTGCTGTGTAATATTTTGTTTTGCTGTGTAAGTTTTGTTATGTTTGTGCAATGAAAGGTTTAAATGATTTTTTTAAATATAATATGCATACTAATGCGTCCGCCTCCGTAGTGTAATGGTCAGCACGCTCGACTACCGTTCTGGAGGTTCCGGGTTCGATTCCCAAGGGGGGTAAAATAAATATAAGTGATTTTTTCACTGTCATATTTATTCAATATTACCCTGGACTGGTACCTGAAGCGGAGGGCTGATCACCTTTCCTTTATATGACGCAGTGCCCTATGCACCATTGGGGTGCGGATAAGGGTTTATATTTATAAATATATATATACATATTATATATATATATATATATATATATATATATATATATATATATATATATATATATATATATATATATATATATATATATATATATATATATATATATATATATATATATATATATATATATATATATATATGTATATATATATATGTATATATATATGTATATATATATATGTATATATATATGTATATATATATATATATATATATATATATATATATATATATATATATATATATATATATATATATATATATATATATATATATATATATATGTATATATATATATATATATATATATATATATGTATATATATATATATATATGTATATATATATGTATATATATATATATATATATATATATATATATATATATATATATATATATATATATATATATATATATATATATATATATATATATGGATGGTCCCGGTGCAGGCCGTGTACCTAAGGATGATGGCTGCCAGGAAACTGGACAGCCGGCATCCACAGCCCGAGTTAGCTGGGCTACTGCACTGATGGAGGGCAGCAGTACCCATCAGAACTGGAAGCGAGCGGAGGCAATGGATGCCAGAACGGTTGCCCAACAGATTACTCCAGGCGCAGCTGCAACAGCCTCAACGACTGGAGTACTGCGGTGCAGAAGGCAACGGGAAACCACTGCACTACTTTCCCAAGACAACCCAATGAAAGCAAGCAAACAAATAGGAAGGCCGTCGAGCGATCCGGTTGACACCCGGCGCCTCTGGGGGTCCGGGCCCCAAGGTGGGAAATCGGTGACCGGGCACATCGGTGTGACGCACCAGGCACCATGTGGGAAATGTGCGACTGGTGAAGCTAATTCCAATACAAGAATATCCGTGCGTAATACACACAGAGTTGGCACCTGGAATGTCAGAGGATTACGCCTGCCAGGAAAGACGGATATTCTAGAAAAAGAAATGACCAACCATAACATACACATATTAGGAGTCTCAGAAACACATTGGACCGAAAATGGACACTTAACAACAGCAAACGGTAATACAATATACTTCTCAGGCAATGCAAATGCAACATTTAGTGGGGTAGCGGTAATTTTAACATCTCAGTTAAGTAAGTCTGTCATTGGATATAACCCCATTAATGACAGAATGATCCACATCAAACTGAACACTCAACCCTGCAAAATGAATATTGTACAAGTGTATGCACCGACTGCCGATGCTCCAGATGAAGTTATTGATCTTTTCTATTCTGCTCTCAAAGAAACGCTGGCTCAAATACCCAATAAAGAAATAACAATGGTTATTGGTGATCTCAATGCAAAAGTTGGATCAAACAGTTACCTCGAAGGTGCAGTTGGCCATTATGGAATTGGCACCCAAAATGATAGAGGTGAACGTTTGATCCAATTTGCTATTGAAGAAAAAATGACAATCATGAATACTTGGTTTAAACAGCACATCAGACGCCTATACACATGGATATCACCGGGTGATAGATGTCGCAACCAGATTGATTACATCATGATAAATAGCCGCTGGAGGTCATCGGTAAGTAATGTTAAAACTTATCCTGGTGCAGATTGCGGCTCTGATCATAATCTGCTGATTGCACAAATCAGAGCCAAGTTCAAAATTATAAAAAGAGGGATAAGTTTAAAACTTTAAACCTCAATGAGCCAGCAATTAAATTAAATGTTTTGGCACAGATATCAGGAAACAAGACGCTGATTTCAACGTAAACTCCTCAGAAAATGTCGAACAGCGTTGGAACAGTCTCAAAGAGAAAATTGTCAAGACTGCAATGAAATATCAGGAGCCGAGAAATGAAAAGAGGAAATCTTGGATATCAGACCCCACATGGGATATGATATCAAAGCGAAAAGCGATGAGAGTAAAAGGAACCTCATCTGCAGAAGCGAAACAAGAATACTCTAGGCTCAATAAAGATATACAAAGACATTGCCGACGAGACAAAAAATAAACAAATTTCGGATATCTGTGCTGAGATAGAAGATAAAGCGAATAGCGTCACTACAAAGGATCTTTTCCAAAAGGTTAAACTCTTAACCCGTGCCTTCAAACCTCAGACATGGGCAATAGAGGACCAAAATGGAAGCGTTCTGACGGACATTGGCAGCGTCTTGGAGAGATGGCGAGGTTACTGCTCCGGACTATATGCCGAGACCTCAACAGCAGGAAGTCCTTCCTTTGAGAATCAAACCATGGAACCCGACATTTTGGAAGAAGAGATTCGAAATGCACTGAAAAAACTAAAATGCAACAAGTCCCCCGGCAATGACTGCATACAGGCCGAGCTTCTAAAAGAACTCATATGGAGAACGGGAACATGGCCGCAGGAATGGGCTGAATCTGTTTTCATTCCTCTTCACAAAAAAGGCTCATCCAAAAAGTGTGAAAACTATAGGACAATAGCACTTATCTCTCACACCAGCAAGATAATGCTATATGTTCTAAAAGCACGATTACACAGTTACATTGGATGGCAAATACCAAAGGAACAAGCTGGTTTTGTGAAAGGAAGAGGAACAAGAGAGCAGATCCTCAACATCCGCCAAGTGATCGAAAAAAGCCGAGAGTTCCTGACGCCAACAGTTTTATGCTTTATCGATTACAAAAAAGCTTTCGACTGCATGAAGTGGGAACATCTGTGGAAAGTACTCATGGAGATGGGAGTCCCATCCCATTTGATAAAACTCATCCATGGACTTTATGCCCAAAGTAAGGCAATCGTAAGAATCAATGGCATAAACACTGCAAGCTTCCCCACTGAGAAAGGTGTAAGACAGGGATGCATACTCTCCCCTGACCTGTTTAACATCTATGGGGAATACATCATGCGCAGGGCTCTCTACGAATGGAATGGAGGAGTGTCCATTGCTGGCGTAAAGCTGTCCAATATACGATATGCGGACGACACAACACTTTTGGCCAAAGACCCAAAAGAGATGGTAGATCTCCTTAAACGAGTAGAGATTGAGAGCAAGGCACTGGGACTAGAGATTAACCAAAGCAAGACCAAGATCATGATCATAGATCGATCTAAGAAGTTTGGTGATCTCGGGAACTCACTGGAAGGTTTAGAGATAATAAACGAGTTCCAGTTCCTTGGATCTCAAATCAGCAATGAAGGAACTTGTGAAGGAGAGATTAGACGTCGTATCGCCATCGCCAAAAGTGCCATGTCTAAGCTAGACAAAATTTGGAAAGACCGGGGTGTGAGTAACAACACCAAGATGAAGCTTGTCAGGAGCTTGGTCCACTCCATTTTTCTCTATGCTGCTGAAACATGGACTATAAAAGCAGCAGAAAGGAGAAAAATTGATGCCTTCGAAATGTGGTGTTGGAGGCGCATGCTCCGAATTCCATGGACAGCTAGACGCACCAATGAGTCCATTCGCCAGGAACTACGCTTGGATGGCTTGTCTCTGGCCAATATCTGTACCCGACGGATTCTCCAGTTCTTTGGACACGTTGCGCGTGGCAACGAGGATAGCCTGGAACGCCTAGTTGTGATCGGTAGCCTGGAGGGAAAGAGAGGGAGAGGAAGATCCCCCACACGATGGACCGATCAAATTAAGGCAGCAGCAGGCACCTCAGTGGTTGGAGCGCTACGTGCAGCGCAGTCAAGGGATAACTGGAGAAGAGTCATTGCTTCTGCAAGGGTCACAACCCTCAGCAATGAGGATTAAGACGGAGAAGAAATACATATATATATATATATATATATATATATATATATATATATATATATATATATATATATATATATATATATATATGTATATATATATATGTATATATATATGTATATATATATATATATATATATATATATATATATATATATATATATATATATATATATATTTATACCATCATCACCTTTCCTTCATGTGTAAACGATCAAGATAACACTGCGTTTATATGACGCAGTGCCCTATGCACCATTGGGGTGCGGATAAGGGTTTATATATATAAATATATATATACATATATATATATATATATATATATATATATATATATATATATATATATATATATATATATATATATATATATATATATATATATACACACACATATATATATATATATATATATATATATATATATATATATATATATATATATATATATATATATATATATATATACTTAAATGTATCTTTTCCAATATAAAACATACATGAAAGATTACAACAAAATATTTAGGCATTTAAATAACTTTAATGTATATGACACTTTATTTGTATAAATCGGTGAAGAAGTTATTAACACAGATAATCTATTAACTTATCATGTGTAATATATAATCAAACAATAATAAATTTAGTGCTATACGGGAAAAAAACGAAGAAATAAGTTATGTAATTGCAAAGAGGAAAATGAGAAAAGCTCCAATGGCTATAACACTCGAAGTTGCTCAACCTACCATCTACAAAGTTGTGTAAATAAGAAAGTTCCTAGTATTTTAAGGAACATTAAAAAAAACACGTACTCATTTCGAAAAAATACATTATACAGTATATTAATACAGTAAAGTCTCATGGGAACTCTGACGAGTCTAGTATAAAACAAAAAAAAATTTAGTCGATTAGCTATTACCACACATAACGTTCAAAAGTAAACAAAAGTAAGAAGTTATTACTTCAAGACTCATATCCCCAAAGTTTGATCAAACTGAAATTCAAACCGTCACACTATCATCCATCAAATAATATAATTTTATATGTTATCGCTTAAAGTTAACGACAAACTTTAGAAGTGTCAAATTAAATGGAAACGCCAAACTACATAAATACTAAATACATCATCATACATCGATATTTTAAAGACATAATTCAATTACTGAATTCCTGTTATTATTAATATCAGAGAACATTTAAAATTCATGGTTACGTGACACATAAAAAAATGTTAGAAAAAACTCCACAATACAAATTTCTGATATTAAGTCAGCTATTGGAAAACCACTGAAGCATATCAAGGTACTTCAAAAATACGCCAACCGCTTGAAAGATATCTTAGTTTTAAATATAAATTGATAAAAAATAATAAAGAAAGTTTTGTTTTTTCAGCTGAATTATAAACTAGAATAAACATATTATTTTTTGACATCTCATCAAAGATGAAGAGGAATATGGAAGTCTGGGCATTTACGGGGCTGACGACCGTCATAGGCTGGAATAAGTGATCACTTTACACACGTGTAACATTCACCAATTGTACCCATTATTGACAACCACACTACTCAAATTCTTGGAAGTTCTTTTCCATCTTTGATGAGATGTCAAAAAATAATTTGAAAATAACTCCTGTAATTGGAGATAATCCAGATTTTGTGAACAAGTATTTGCACACACTGAAAATGCTGTAGAAATAATATGTTAACACCCTGATAAAATAATGACATCCATCATTTTCAAACTTTATAAAAAATAGATCTTTTTTGTAACCTGTAAAATGCAATTGTTGACAAGTCAATAAAATGATTGTAAGACTGTCCTATCGTCCATAACATATCGTTAAACTTTTATTGACCTTAAATATTGAAAATGAGTAGAATCCACGTCATGTAAGGTTCAATAACTTATAGTGGGTTCACCACGGTCGTGAATAATTCATAGCCAAACACGGAACAAGATATCAGTGTCAAGTTTAACTTGAAACTAACGATACACTCGTACTCTGCGTTCGTCGAATATAACAAACGATTATAAATCGATTATGTAAAATATTAAATACATTAGTGTGCAGAGGCTTTCTCAGTGGAAACAATGCCATGTTTATATACATAATACTAGAAAATAATATTATTACGTTGAGTGTCGAGAATTGGACAAGAATAAACATGATATTACCATTAAGCCTTTATTTCGATTAACGCTACATTTATTAATATCGATTTTTGTTTTGTATTATCGATTTTTTACATATAATAATATCGATTTTTGTTTTATTTATCGTGAGGTGAGGACGACAACGAAGACGATACTGGAATGAGCAAACAGCGGAGCGATAAGAAAACAGAATGTTAGAAGACAGACTTCCACGTATCGCCCTTCAAGGAAACCCTGAAGGACGCAGACCCTCAGGCAGACCTCCAAAAAGATGGAAAGATAGCTGGCATTCAACATCCCAAGAGCGACAGGCGGAGCCACAAACAGATCCTTAGGATCTACAAAAAGAAGAAGAAGAAGATTTTTTTTGTGTCAAGACCAGTGTGATTATGATGATGTATACTTGTAAAAGCCTCTGTCACTTTAAACCATTCAATTCTCTCAATACTCCAAGCTGTTATTTTTGGTCAGGTAAAGAATTTATCAAAACAGTGTTGACATCTCAACCTGTCATAGGCTGGTTAAGTGATTACTTTACACACGTGCGACATTCACCAATTCTACCCATAATTGACAACCACACTACTCAAATTCTCTTCCTAAATATATTGATCAATTTCGTGACACAGTGTATATGAGTTCACAACACTATGCAACTACATTTTGCTTTTTTTTGCATGCAAATAAAAGAGTCTTTGCTTAATAAAAATTTATCTCGATCCAACATAGATGGCAAAAAAATACAATTAACAACATTTCAAATCTCTACTAAATGTAGAATAAAAATAACTGAGACAAATTTGCAAGACACCGTATAAATATTGTTTTGCGAGATTGAATATTTATGCCCTTAATCACGGTAGTCGAGCGAATAATTATGATTTATGATTAGCTGTTTGATTACCAAACCGTATTTTCAAAGCTTTTCTGCTTGAATAAATCTGCTTGGCGGTGGCGGTATTTTACATAAATTATCGCACAAAATACCGATATCATTTAATATGATACTTTAAGCATTGACAAAAACTCATTAGGATGTTAATTTTATTCGATATACATATTAATACATGATTGAAGTAATTTTAATTAAAAATATAAAAAAATTAAATCAATATCACAGAATCTTTTAGATTCCAAAATAATAAAAAAATCTAACAAATTGCAAGAATGGATTGACATTAGAATATAAATTATTGGCGTTTTTTTATTGTGAAACGGTAAAAACGGGTTTTTGTTATTTCTAGTGGATCTAGTGTTATTTCCTGTGGTGAATAGAAATTTAAGGATTTAAATACGCAATGTAAACAATTTCGCAAAAAACGTGAAGGTTCTTGAGTATCAATGTATTATATACATACTCGTACTTTTAAATGTATTTTTTTATATATCCTATTTGCATAACATAAATATAAGAATTGATAATTTTTATATAATAATTTCTTACAAAAATCTAAATCTTCCCACTTAACAGTTGATAAAGTAGACGCGCTATTTTAATCGTATTAATGAGAAAATAAACTGCACAAGGTGACCCCTCTTTGTTTAAAATTAGTTTCAAGAATGCTCAAAAGAACTTTTTTATAAATTCACACATATCTTATGGATGATCCAAAAATAATTGCCTGAGCGGTAATACTTATTGTGCAACAAATACATCTATATTATACAAACTATACACCCACAAAGCACCACTTAGCTTAATATGCTGGTAAGATTCATAATTTGTCTCGTAAGAAATTAGACATTACATTTTAAAATATAAGAATATATTTTTTTATGTTTGAAAGATAAAGAACAATCTTTAAAAACTGTTTTGTTTTCAATTTTCAACAAATATTTTTGAATATTTACATACTAGTATAAAAGTTACAGCTGTAAGAATTAAAAATGAACATTGACATAACAATAACCTTCTTCAATAATAACGTTTGAGAAAAAGGTTTTAAAAGAATTATAATAAAAAAGTTCATATATATTTCTTAAAAAATATGTATTTTTTAATAATTTTATATTCAAAGTTTAATTTACTCCTTCAAACAAGAAATCCGAGCACATAGTTTTGACTAAACATACATTATCAAAATAAAACATTGAATTGAGTTACCACTGAAAGATTTTTCCTTGATGAAATATAAAATATTTATTCACGCATATAACCAGTTTTTGTAAATATATTACTTTTTATACACATCAGTTTCCATGCAGTATTGTATATATTTTTATGTACATCAGTTTCCAATACGCGTCATCAGGGAGCCCGTATAAATGTCATTTGCGACAAGTTTTAGTATCTGTCGTTCAAAATTTTATACCCCGGCGATATTTTTCCCATTTCTCAATACAACACATCCTGAGTGAAAGTTGACTCGCAATAAACCCAGATCAGGGCAAACTAATAACCCCTGACCGAGGGATGTCTCCCTGGTACGAGTTTCCTGTGCAGGGCTATAAATACAAAATGAGATATTAATGCAAAGGCTCTCACTGCAAAGAAAGGCGTCAGAGATCATTACAATAAAGAAAAAGAGAAAAAAATCATTACAATAAAGTATTAAAACTAATTAACTAGCCGTCACCCCGCTTCCCCGTAAGGGTAGGTAGACAGTATAGAACGCCATACTGATTTGCAAAGGCAAATAGGCGCAAGATAAAAACAGTAGTTTTGGTTAATGGTCAGCACGCTCGGCTACCGTTCTGGAGGTCCCGGGTTCGATTCCCAAGGGAGGTAAAATAAATATAAGTGATTTGTTTTCACTGTAATATTTATTCAATATTACCATGGATTGGTACCTGAAGCGGAGGGCTGATCACCTTTCCTTCATGTGTAAACGATCAAGATAACACTGCGTCAATATGACACAGTGCCCTATGCACCATTGGGGTGCGGATAAGGGTTTTATTACTATTATTATTATATTTCAGGTACAAACACTGCGTTAATATGACACAGTGCCCTATGCACCATTGGGTTGCGGATAAGGGTTTTATTATTATTATTATTATATTTCAGGTACAAATTCCCGGCTACTAGAATATCACACAAGCTTGTACAAGTACCAGTATAAAATCTTTAGCATCGTAGCCATAACTCCCGTGCTCATTAATTAAAAGTTACTTCTTTTCATGATCTGCTTTCTTTCTCATGTAGCAGCAATTTATTTCATCCTGCGCTTTTTCGCTTAGATTATCTGTATCCCTTCGAATGTATTTCACTTTTATATCCGAGAAACGCAGGAATGATAACTTTATAATTAATTAATTAAGGATCATCGTCTGAATATTATGCAATTTCCCATGTACCGTTTGGATATACGTACACGAGTAGGTAATACAAAGAAAAATAATATTGTTTAAAAATATATATATTTCAATTTTATTTTATTTATTTCTTAAGTTAGCTTATATTAAAACTAATATAAACTATTATATACATTTACATCATCTTTATATATTTACATTTCCTTACAGTAACTTAGACATTTATTTTTAAATTCTTTCAGACACTTTTCATTCTTCATACATTCAGGCATCTCATCATACATTTTTAAACCCTTATACATCAAGCAATTTTGCGACTCAGCTCTTTTCAATAATGGTAGTCTTATTTTATCCTTTTGTCTAATAGCATATTCATGACAATTTTTGTTTAAGACAACAAAATAATTAATAATTTTGTTTGATTTTTGTTTGACATTTAAATCAAAATACGTATCATTATTTGACAAAATATTGAGAGTTTGAGTAGGAGAAGGTCTCCTTCTTCTTGGCCTTATCCGCACTCAATGGTGCATAGGGAACTGCATCGTATTGACGCAGTGTTATCATGATCGTTACTTACATGAAGGCGAGGTGATCACTCCTGCGATTCAGACACCAGTCCAGGAAATTATAAAATAAATATTAGATTGTAAAATCATGAACATTCATTTTTACCCACGCTGGGAATCGAACCCGGAACCTTCAGCATGGTAGATAAACACAGTAACCATTACACCACGGAGGCGGACAATGAGTAGGTAGACAAACGTAACCCTATTTTATTTTTCCTGACCTGAATAATCTAATTTGCTTTACAAGTAGCAGCTTTTTATCGAGGCATTACGTATTATACAAGAATAACTAAATGTGTCATGATATCATGATTTGCCAAGTTGATGTAACGATGATGACGTGTTAAAGGTTTGTCGATTTCATCAAAACATTTTTTAAATCGTTATTAATTTATTCATATATAGGCATAAAGATTGAAAAACAAATAAAAATAGATGTAATAACACGATAAAGAATAAATTCTTCAATAATACTCGTATAAAGTAATAACCAGTCAGAGATCCATAAAAAATTATAAGAAAATATAGATTTATATTATCCAATGACACTTCGTGATGGAATTGCATTTTTAATTTATTATTAGATTAAAACCAATATTTTTAGCTTTTCCACTTTTTTATTTGACCAGCGACCGGGTTTCGTCGTTACCGACATCATCAGACCAGTCTGATGATGTCGGTAACGACGAAACCCGGTCGCTGGTCAAATAAAAAAGTGGAAAAGCTAAAAAAAAAAAAAAAAAAAATATTGGTTTTAATCTAATAATAAAATAAGAAAATATACTTTATGGAAAGATATTTGTGTTAGTGATTAGTCATATTTTCAATTTTTTTTCGATTAAACATGTTTTTACCTTATGTTTTTTTATGTGCCTTTTAATTGAGGTTTGACTTTATGAGAGATGAGGAGATAAGGTGTAGAACGCAGCAAACCTTGGTCACAACTGTCGTCAAGAAAAAGCCAATCCGGTTGGCTTGGCCTTGTACTCCGCATGCCTCCCGAAAGCCTTAATCAAGCTTGCCTCTTTTACAAAGCAACAGGTTCGCGTCGCCCAGGACGACCACTGCTGATAATTCGTCGGCAGTTCTCGTCATAACTTCGGGACGCGGACCTGACTTGGCAGGATACAAGGGAGCTGACAGCCGACAGAAAAGCCTGGGACAGTTTGTGGACTCTTATCTGCTCCACACAGGGAGCGGATATGGTTTAATATAATACAAATTTTAACTAACAAATTAACCATCACGCCTCTTCCCCGCAGGGGTAGGCAGAGAGGATCGAACGCCACACCACTCTGCCTTTGCAAACATTCTTTGCCTCTTCCAGATTCATACATACCCGGCGATTATTACGACTCCTGACCCGGCCTTTATATTTTACAATTTGATCTTTTTCTCGTTTGTAACTTTCTTATCTGTTTTTGTCTTGTTAACGTTAATCTCATGTCCCAAAATGAGCAATGGTAATAAATAAATAAATTCTATTACTTATTGATTCGGCATTAACTTTGTGGAATGACATGTTGATTTTATTTTAATTAAACACTTGAATATACCACTTTCAGTTTTATTTATATAAACGACTAGTTTCGAAAATTATTGTATTATATTCATATTTATAATATATTTTTTGTTATATATAATACTTATTATTATTTATTATAGTTTTAATTTTTACCACAGGATGAAAACATCTGTAAGTTTTCTAAACTAGTCGTATATATAAATAAAACTCATTAACTGGTATATTCAAGTGTTTAATTTTTTTTAATAAATAAATTTTACGTAATTGGCAATGTTATTGTTACTTTTGAATTATTAAAAAATTGACGGTAAACACTGAATCGGGAAGAAAGGTAAAAAAAAAATGTTTAAACATAACCGGTCGAAATTGTTATGGCTTATAAGCTCGGTTAGTAGGGCTCGAAGTCGCGTACAGTCGGAAAACTTGGCATCGCGGATCTACGCGCCTCCACTGTAATTAAGAAGATGCGAGCTTTCTGCTCGCCTCCACTTTAATTAAGTCTATGCGAGCTATATACGCGTCCCCACGCTAATAAAGTCGATGTGAGCTAAATATTGTACTCCTCAAGGCATTTCGCATATTTTGTATTATTTATTTGCCATTTATTAATTAATTTTTCTTTTACGTACATTACAATTCTTTTCATAAATTATTATACAATACAAAAAAAAACATATATGAATAACAATTTGAGTGTGTCCAATTACTTGTTCACAAATCTGGATTATCTCCAATTATAGGAGTCATGAGTTATTATGACGGTCCTAAGCCCCGTCAATGCCAAGACTTCCATATTGTTCTTCATCTTTGTTGAGATGTAAATATATATATATATATATATATATATATATATATATATATATATATTTATATATATATATATATATATATATATATATATATATATATATATATATATATATATATATATATATATATATATATATATATATATCTATATATATATATATATATATATATATATATATATATATATATATATATATATATATATATATATATATATATATATATATATATATATATTTATATATATATATATATATATATATATATATATATATATATATATATATTTATATATATATATATATATATATATATATATATATATATATGTATATATATATGTATATATATATATATATATATATATATATATATATATATATATATATATATATATATATATATATATATACCACCAATCTAAAAAAATAAATTGTATTAACATGTTAGTATTTCGGCTCAACACAGGCCATGCCAAAGGGCCGTAATACATAAAGTAAATGTATCTATGAAATAAATATGTATCTATGAATGTATCTATGTATCTGAAATAAATAAATAAATAAATTTAAAAAATTAAAAAATATATACACATATTCTACTCCTTCAAACCCTTATCCGCACCTGATGGTGCATAGGGCACCGCATCATATAAACGGAGTGTTATCTTGATAGTTAACACTTGAAGGAAAGGTGAAGTATATATGTATATTCGTATACATACATGCATGCATGTATATAGACAAGTAGGTAAGATAGAAAAGAATAAGTGGACACAACCAAGAATTACACTAGAAGGAATATTTTCCTCTCAAAGGCTCTTCTTAATTTTCCTCACCGCTGTGGAAAAGTATGATATGCAAGGTGATACGCTTATGATACGATAATGGCATTTCCATCGGAAGGTTGGTTCTACCGATTGGGTGAGAGAACAACCATCTTGTTTTTTTTTTTTGCTTGGTATAGTAGGCCTTGTGACCTGTTTTTAAGAGGGGTTAGCCTCCTGTGATTTTGATTCCCAGCTGTCAATCCATCTCTTTATATTATAATAATTTTATGTAATACATAATTATATTACAGAGGAATACAAAAATTCTAAGCCCGTATCTATTAGATTTTATATTGAGTTTAAAAGTTGAGCTGTAGCAAATACATATCACCGGGAAGGGAAGGTTAACAAGAATTTTCTTGCTTACTCTCTAATTTATGTTTGAATGTATGTCTACGCTTTAAATATTAGTTTGTAATGTATATATAAAATATTATTGAATAAATCGCAAATAGTATGGTACTTGCCGTGCAGTCTTGGTCGCCTACATAGCAGCAGTCCCCGGAGACCGAAGTGGGCGACCAGAGGTGGTCCCCACTGACGGCCGCCTCGCTCCAGTCCGGCGTGCAGCGCAGCTCTCGGGGGCCCGTCTTCCTGCAACACGAACAGCGCACGTCAGTCTTGCATACATTGTATCCACCTCCGGGGAATAGCAGAACACTAAATCTGACAGCAATGTTAGAGTGCTGAACGATAGTGGCTAGCACATGTTGAAATACTATTTAGATATGAATGTATCAAATTGTACCTCAAAATAAAATACTGATAAAAACTCAATTTATAACAGAATTTACTTGAATTTATGTGTGAAAGTTGTTTCACCTTTTTTGGGATATTTTCAAACGATGCCACAACTAGGCAATACATACGTCTAGGTACTTGGTTTTATCGACACATTTTGACGATGTCATCAAAGGATGATATTTTTTTTTCAAAACATATTACATTCATAAGTCATATTTACATATAATATTCCCGATAAGTAATTTATATTTCTCATTTTGGGACATGGGATTAAGGTTAACAAGACTGGAACACAAATAATAAAGTAACAAAAAAGATTTTTTGAAATAACCAAAACTTATAATAATACATGGCAAAATATAAAACAATAAACAGGTATAATAAATAGGCACAAGAAGCATATTTAAAAGAAAAACATAAGTTAAGAAGCATATTTAAAATAAACAAATGAGAAAATGAGAAAATATAAAAAACATAAGGTAAAAACAAAATAAGAAAATATGACTAATCACTAATACACTTAATACTAAGCATTGTATTTGTAATCTCATAAGATAATGATAGAATAGGTAGAATGATCGGTATTAGAAATCATGTTTTGATATTTATATAATATATATTAGTCGTATATATCATATATATATTAAATATTAACAGTTAATAATCAAACCCGTAGATGAAAGCATCTGTTGCTTCTGAAACAGAAAAATCTAACAAAGTGGCTGAGTTATTCACGTCTTTAACACTGAAAATTCATAAACACGAGTCACATTAGTTTTTTATAATATAATTAATTCATGCAATATAAGCTCAAGGATGTTATCCGTCATTTAAAAATGTGTATAATAATAATATATTAAGCAGGTTTATAATAAATATTCACGTCACAACTGTTTATAAAATATTATTTAATTGCTTTACCAATTGCATAATATAGGACGCCTTGTATTATTTCAGTAAAAGAATAAAACATGCGTTAAATATGAAATCTCCCACAAAATCATGTCACAATAAAGGTTCAAATTATCAATTTTCCGAAGTTTTGAAATACTGATGGATTGTAAGTACCTTCATATAAAGATTCCATGTCCCGAAATACGGAAAACTTTTCAACGGCTTAGAAACTTTTAGTACTATTCGAAAGCCTGTTACGAAACTTTAGAAAAAGTCACTTTCGGTGGTTTTACCACATGTGCTTTAAAATTTCTAACTTTTACGAATTCATATTATACTTTAACACATTTCGATATATTACAAACGTCATATTTCCGGTATTTTATACGCGAACAGTGTTGATAAAATATTTATAAAGATATTTAACCCTTAGTATTGCAGAAACATGGATTTTAAAAATTTTATAAAAAATCGATTAGGCACAATTTCACCCAAGTCATTAAATCAATGATGGTCACATTTTTGCGTACATGAATTTCTATGAGATAATAAAGTCTAAGGTACGTAATAGAAATAAGCCTTAACAGTCACTAAAAGATTTGAACCATCGAATTTAAGGGTCTGCTTTTTTTGTAAAAAGGAAACATTTAGGCATTATTGCAGGCATTTTGTCAAAATTATTATTTCATCGACATTGTTCGATTGGTTTACCGTATTGCCAAAATCGTAGCCATGTGTTTAAAGAACGTCACACGGAAAGCGTACGGATATGAAACATCGAAAGTATTTTTTAAATTCCCCAGAGTCCTGGCGTATGAGGGTTAAAAGCTGTAAGATGCTTTAGTGTTTTTTTCGCGAATTCAATATTCTGTTACATATACTATTCAATATATATAAAAGTAGCGAGAAAATAGAGTGTGCATGTATGTTTTTGTTATCAAAATCTTTCATATTCACTGGAAAAAAAAGTTCAGTTCGTATTAAAGTAAAGTTATCATTCCACGTTCAACTGAGACATTTAATATTTATCTTACATAATCTATTTTTTTAAAGACAATAGTGGAATACCTGCAAAAAATATATCATTTCTTTTTTACACGTAAGTTCTACGAACATCGAGTAATCTTTGTGACGTTATCTAGACATTTCATGAAATGGTTTTGTTTGCTTAGCCCTTCCAAGGAAAGACCAAATAGAAAATTGTATAGTACCCAACATCGCATAAATCTTCCTAACCGAAGGCAAACAGAAAAGTGCTACTTTTTCTATTACAACTTTGATTTATGAACGCGAAAAAATATATCAGCAGGTATCGGATGTTTAAAGAAAAAATATTGAAATTTGTTTGAGAGAAAAGGAAGCGATTTTGCAGGAATATGTGAAATGAATTATTTCACCTATGTCAGCAAATTCAAAACAACTATAGTAAAAAAATTAACACGATGTGGATTAATAAAAAAAGCCATACCTCAAGGAAACACCTCCCGTTGTTTCAAAGTTTTCCTGTTTCCAACAGAGGAAAACGTGGCATTTTCATAACGGAAATTAAACTTGTTTTTTATTTAAAATTATTATATATATATATATATATATATATATATATATATATATATATATATATATATATATATATATATATATATATATTTATATATATATACGTTTTATTGTCTGATTAATTAGAGAACTGGTGTGTAATGTTTATCATCCAAAAAAACTAAATATGCTGGTTGGAAAATGGTCGACAACCAATTTGAAATATACGTGTATTTTTAATGATCGCGTAGTGCGTCATTCCATTAATGCTAAAATACAAAGCATTCAATGTTTTTTTCCAATCATAAAAGTTGCTTTTGTCATCAAATTTTTCCTATATTTTTTAAAAGGCTTCACAAAACGTACACGTTGAAATAATCGCATTCAGGATAAATGATTAAAAAAATATTTTCCTGCTTGACAACATATTTAAATACATTCTTTTCATACGAATATGCACATTTTTAAAAAAGTAAATGAAAAAAAAGCTTGCATTTAGACAGAAATCATAACCTTAATATTAAAATGGTGAAACTAAAGCCATTTAATAACTATTTTAATGTGATAATTTTAATCACACCGTAAGTAATTTATTTCAATATTCTCTCAGCTGACTGACAGTAACATAATTCTGATTCATTCTTAGTATCAAATAAAAGTAAAATTATCATTGTTGATCTAGAAAATAGATTATTCGCCTTACGAATGATATATCAATATTACCAATAAGTGTTCCAATGTGAGATGAAACATCATTCGTTTTCAAGGAAGTCTGAGCATCCCAGGGCTTACGACCTGGCATTATAAATTGTCGGTAGGGTGAAAATCCATTGATAAATAATAAAAATACAATAAGAACCCGTTCACTTTCAATTCGCAATTGTAATAAAATTTAATTTAATTTAATTTAAAAACAAACAAGCGAAAGCTAAATAATCAATGTTTCAAAAACTAAAAAAAAAATCAAAGGAGTATCCATTTCAAAACGAAATTCTTTTGATTAAAATTTATTCCAAAGCTTTTATTGTTCGGAATCAAAAACTTATTGCTTTACTGTTTTAATAAACCTATACAACAATCCGATCACGGGCGAAATAGGATAAAAACGCTACCACGTAGTACTTTTATACAATATACGGAAATCAAGTATAAAGTATAGTTAATACTATTAAGTTAAACTCCTTAAACATTTTTTTTAAACGCGAAATTTTTTAATTCTATAAAAGAATGTGTCCAAAAATATCTTCAAAAAGAAAAAAAGGCATATGTAGTTATTTTTTATAACATCCCCGCAAACTGATTGCACAAAGCGCTAAACTTGGATACGCTTTTCATTTTTAAATTCACAGAAGGCAAACATTTACTACATCTTAATACAGGGAGAGACATATTAATGGACGATATCGAAATTATTTAAAAGCACTTAAGAAAAGTAAGCCTCCACAATTTGTATTTGAAAATCACATCTAAAATATCAAGTTCAGATGAGTACAATCCAGATTTTTTTTTTAAATCGTGCTCTTACAGTGTTTTTTCTTCTACGACCTTGAAATTCGAAATCAATTTCGGAAGACAGGTCCACACCCCAAAGTCAAATAAAATAAAATAAAACTAATAAATGTGTCCCAACGCAGACACTGCATCTATCTATACGGAGAGACTATGAAAGTCTGAGCATTCCAGGATTTACGACCTGGTATTGACTGGCGTAAGTGTGCACTTTATACATTATTGAATACATACATACATTGCATTATTTTTCAAAAGTTGTATCGTTGGAACAAACGTTTAAGGCACTGTTTTGTCTCTTTTGAAACCTCTATTATACCATACTAGTATTTATCTTTATATATCGTCAAGGTAAAATATGATGTTTTTGATACAGTAAAATATTTATAAAAGGTATTTTGAGGCGACCGGACAAAGTTCACTGCGATTTAAAAAAAAACAAATTGTGAATTTGTAGGTGTGTTACCTACATACCGTAAAAACAGAAAATGTAAACATATTTTTTATCTAAACTAATGAACTTCGTTTTTCGATTACGACCATTTAATATTAAAAATGGCAAATATCATACTTTTCATGATGTTTTTAATAGTTGATAACTAGTATTGATCGTGTATTTCTAGATTAAAAAGCAGTGCTAGGCCTTGTATTGGTTCCTACCTATGTTAGTTGGAGTCGTTTGATTAAAAATGTAAATATTCGGAACAATATTTCCACAGATATGAAACGTACAAGAGCATGAATCTTTAATAGACGGGCAAACAAGTATGAAAGCGATTTTTTCAGCCGAATAGAGAATATCAGGAAACTCTATCGGTTTAAAATATAGAGTAAGTAATAAGTATTATAATTCGTCAACTGATCTATTACTTAACTTATTTTTCACGTAAGCTCGGTGTGTCAAATGGTAGAAAATGGTTGTGGTAATAATTTTTTTTTATTTATCTCATTTTTTATAAATTGAATTTATTAAGGAGGAGTTATTTTTTACCCTTGTAATAACTTAAAGTGTCATTTAAAATGTTCGATCATCAGAGAATCGAAAGGAAATTTGAGACATGTCTAATGCATAACTGTAATTTTTCAATGACCCGATTAAAATGGTAATGAGATCGGGGGCGTCTATTCCATATAGGTGGAAAAGGAAAAGTGCCTATATTATGTAGTTTACTAAGTGGTGCCTACCTTATTTAACTATCCACCTTTCTGCCTACCATGATTAAAAACCGACAAGCTAGGTACTGCACGAGATCACGAGTTTCATTCCCAGGATAATCAAACCAATAGAAATGATTCTCTCACTCACTATTCATCTCTCTCTATTTATTAAACATTATATATAACTAGTGCCTGAAGCACAGACTATATCACCTTTCTTTCAAGAATATATTGTACAGATAATCTGGCCGGGATACATTGTTAAAAATTAAAAAAATACTTCAACAAAGAAACTTATAACTTTATAAAATAAAATTACCTCTAGGCACCGAATTTCAGAAGACGTAACGTGACCATTCAGTCATATTTCTAAAAAAACTTAAAAATATAATAACGACCGTACATTTTTCAATTCTGATAAAGATGGTGTAAGCTCCATATCGTATTAATTCATTTGCTAAACGAAATTATATTTCGGTAGTGTAAAGGCAAAGGGATAATATCTGTCAAATTTTTAATTTTCTAAGTTTGTTCCACAAAATGTCTAAAATAGTGTATTCCTCCATAATCTGGCAAAAGCAATTGCAATACTTATTTAGTTTTTTTTAAGATATGTACATAGAAAAATACATAAAACAAATGAGTTATTTAATTTCACGAGTTTTTTTTGCTCTCCTGTAAAATTTGGTCTGCGACAGATATACCCCTTTGCCTTTACACTACCGATTTAACAGCTATAAACGGAAAATCACAAAGTGACCGCTTCAACTATTGATAATACTCCCATCGTATAATTATATTAATCATGTAATTCAGTTTGTACGTTTCTATGCTCGGTGATGACCTAGAAAAGTCGAGCGGAAAGAGCTGAAAACCATCCCTTGATGAGGTTAAATTTTGTCCGATCGAGCAAATAAAAAGCCGCCGTGTTGAATCAAGCCAAGTGACCTGGAAATGGCAGAAATATGGACTAGCAGACATGGCACGAAATTCGTAAATAAACGAATGCTTTCAAATCGAGTAATAACTGTGCAGCCTGCGGTGACCGAACAAAGCTCCAATTCAATGGATTAATTAAAGCCACAGTGATGCAATAATACCGAAACAAATTGAAGAGGATCGCTCTTGATGATGCGTTAACCACATAGATAATATTTTATTGAATCTACCAATTAAACCAGTGAAATAAATTATTGACTTTATTTTCTTAATGTTTTTCGCACATTGGGGCACATTTTACAAACTTAATAAAATAAAACTACTTATGTTTAACCCTGACGAGATTCTTGTCGAAACCGGTTGGAGAAAAGTACTACCAATAAAAAATGGTTAAAAATAAAGAAGTTTTACATTATAATTTTTATAATTTTTATCGTTAAAATTCAATTATTTCAAGAATTATATCCACGATAATATTTATAAACGCTTATAATTCAATTGCTGTAAAATTTATTTCAAAATACGTATTGTAATTTCTGGAGAATTCACACGCATAAAATTTTACAAAACAATCTATAAAAAAATTTAAGTTACCCATTTTCACTAGCTTTATATTTATTTTACTATAATTATTTGGTGTAACTTTATTTTATATGAGAATAAAACAACGACTACATGACTTTTCCATTTTTATTTTATTTAACCACGTACCGGGTCTCGTCATCACTGACATCATCAAACTGGTCAGTAGCGATTAATTCTGGTCGCTGTTTAGATAAAATGAAAAAAAGGTACTTAGTTGTTGCCTAATTCTTTTACCTTTATGCCAATTTTATTTTTAAAAAACGACTAAAACCTAGTTTGCATCGCTGAATATATTAATAAATTTTCAAATCACGTGAATGGTTCATAAAATTATTTTATAAATGACACCTACTTTTTAATTTGAGAAAAAAATATGATTTCGTAAAAAGTCATTAAAAAAACTCACAACACAAAGCATGAGGCGAAGTGGCATAGTTGGGTAGACGCTTAACTGCGAAACCTCGATTCGATTCCCGCTAATTAAAAAATGAATTCAATAAATATTTATTTTCAAATGGTCTGGATTTTTCTGGTATTTTTCGTATAAACCTTCCCTATTTTTACTATCCTTCCTGCAGACGAGAATCTAAGAAGAGGCTTAGCAGGTTATTCCTTTAAAAGGAAAAAAAACACAGACACAATTCAAGTTTATGCTGATATTTAACTGAGAAGTTAACAATACCGATACAATACGGCCATAATAGATATGAAAAGCAGAAATTACGGTTAAAATATTCTACCAGTAAAAAAATAACATTTTACAAAGAAAATACTGCCTCTTTTATTTTAATACGACGGAAAATAAATGAATTGTCAGCCTCGAGGCACCATTAGCCTTTTTGATAGGTAGGTCGTGACAAGTGAAACATTTTTTTTGTATCTTAGTAAAAGTAAAAAGAAATGCAATTTCATTTAAAACTTATTTTTATTAAATAATAAAATAGTATGCACATGTGTATTTTTTGACATGTTGATTTTTTTTAAATTAAACAATTGTATACTTGTAAACTTACACACGAGTTTTATTACATTACACAGGACTAGTTTCGAAAACAGATTTTACAGGTGATTACTAAAACTAACAAGGAAAATAAATATTCGGGTATATATAGAGTTTGGTGGGGAAATAAACGGAGGAGGGGTTCAGGGGTGGAACTGTTAGCAATGGAAACATAGATAATAATGGTGACTTATTTTCGAAAAGCGTATAATCAATTAATGTTTTATCAGAATTGAAAATTTATGTGTTTCTCAATTTTCTTAATTGTTCATGACTTGACCTTTGTATGTGACTGAGTGTAATAATTTAATTTACAATTTTAAATTGTATTTTTTAATTAAAACTAGTTTTTAACAGAGAAACAGTTTCGTAGACGAAAAATTACATTTATTAATAAAAAAAATATTTCAAACGCGAGTTACGTTCTTATTTTAGTTTCAAAATCTTGTTTGTGAAAAAATGCAAGATGAAAAAAAGGAGGCTTGAAAAGTTCATTTAAAAATATTGTTTCGACAATTACTTTAAACGAAAGTGAACGAATTACATGAGGTTCTCTGGAATCATTTCCTGGGTGCTGAAAATCTCTGATCAATAAATTAATGAAAAATCGCGCTCGACGAACGCACAAAACAAAAGCCCAGTCGAAAACTTGCTAGGCAAAGGAAGTTTTCAATTGTGCTTCCCCTTATTCTACTCGAAAACTAAATTTTACTGTTTTCATTTAAATTCAGTTAGTTAAGTACACTTGGGTCTGTTTTTATGCGGATCTTTTTTATGCGATTTTCAAATTTAGTGGAACCTATCCCTTATTTTTGTATGTAATTGAAGTATTTTTTATGCTAATTCACATAAAAAAATCTAAAATTTAGACTTGTGCAGGTTACAACCATTAAAGTGTGATTGTGTCACTAGCACAAAGTTAAGCTCAAATCTTACATCGTATTCATGACTTTATTGGGAAAAACAGAAAAAGCACTTGTAATTTGAATTGAAGATGTATCTAAAAAACGATTTCCCATATGCGGATATTCAATTAAGAAAAAAGCTCTTCTGTTTTTATTTTTATGTTTTTTTTATGAACTTTTTTATGCTATTTTTGGTACATTCTATCATACTGATTTGAAGTTATGCGGTTTTAAAAAATAATGGAACCTTTCCCCCAGTTTTGCATGTAGTTCAAGTCTTTTTTTATGCGATTTTTTTTAGTGCGACTCCCCGCGGAACGTATCTACCGCATATAAAGAGACCCAAGTGTATTTCTTTCTACGGATGTATCTATTGTGGGAATATTAAACACTCTTAAGTGAAACTCATTCATATTTATTGACTGTATGAATAAATGCAGCACCAAAACAGATTAATTATTTATTTTTGTCACCTTATCAATATAGGTATTTTGATACCTGGGACTGTGTGTGACCTTCGTATGCCAGAAAAATTAAATGTTACATATCGCTTCTGTGTATATTTTTTTATACGAATGTTTCTTCTTATTATGAACACATATATTGCTTTCAAATAAGCATGAGCAGCTTGCGTTCGATAAAGCAATATTTCGTAAGGCAGGAAAAAATATAAGAGGAGGCAAATAAACTGAAAAATGTTGTTTTATACATAATATTATTTTTATAAAGTTAAAAATGCTTTAATGAAAGTATGTCGGACGATTTTTTTATTTGAATTTCATCTCGTTTTTACTAAAAATGAAATTACTATAAATAACTTTTTTTACATCATCTTCTATAACGAGAGGATCGCCTCTGATTGTACACATCCACTATCATTATTAAGAGAAATAAACTAAATATGCTATAAAAACTTGTATATAATAGATCCAACGCAAGTAATAAATTAAATTAAATTAAATTTAAATTAATAATATAATTGAAAAAATTCTGTGTTACGATTTAAAAAATACCTGCACACGATATTTATTTGGTATTTCCAAAGCGCATTTATCGGAACGTACCTATTTATTGCGACTTATTAATAAATCCATCGAGAATATTAACTGGCATGTAGAAATACAGAATTCTATATTTGCGCCAGATCGCCAATGAAAGATCTATTTAGGAACGAAAGCGTGGGTCGCGTACGTAGTAACATAGGAACATGTCACACGAGTCGGAACATAATAATAGGAGCGCTAACCCCGGCTGACCAGACGACTAAATACCGAGTAATGAGAGCGTTTAAAGGTCCAGTTTCTTCCAAGCGACAAGTAACGTCCATGAATAAATTGTACCCTCTACTTGGTTTACAATGAATAAGGATGTTTTCGTTCGTTCATTTTGTTCCACTACTAATTTGTTTTCTTAGTGTACTTGTTTACAATTAATTGTGGTAGAGTGTGTTCGAACCGAGAAACTCTGACTCAAGTGTCTGCGACACTAACCACGGGACCACAACCCAACACGACACGTTAAAATGGGGTTGTACAAATTAAACACCAAATTTATATATAAATAATCTTAGTATTGCCTAATTATAATAAAATTCACATAATTACCTGAAGGAAGAACTTAACTGACGAGACAAACTTCTGAACATTTAGCACTCGACTGTTAAAAAAAATAACAGAACCAATAAAAATTCATTTAATCGATATTCGTCGAAACGTGATACAGAAAATAAAAAATCGACCAGCAGCCATATAAAAATAGGTCTACCCTGAGCATAATAAATCATTTAAGATCTAGTACGTGATCATTCGTCTAGAATTCTAGCCGAAAACGTACTAAGCGAGACGTTAATTCACACATGTGGTATACAATGACACTTGTATACACAACACTAACTAAACAAAAATCAAGTCACAGCAAAAAAACCATAAAACAAAATTTGTTGAAAAATGATGCGGAATGCATTGAAACACGTGTCACAATAGATTTGAAATAAAAGTGGTATCTATCAAGAAAAAATTATTAAAAAATATATATTTTATGTGTTAAAAACATTGTTTATATTGTGTTTTGATAATATAGCACTCTCCTTCTCAGTAATATCACATAAAACACTACTTAATGACTACCGGTTTCGGAATAACCATTTCATCATCAGGTCACCTGTAGTATACAGTTGACCTGATGATGGAATGATTATTCCGGAACCGGCAGTCATTAAAAAGTGTTTGTAAGTGGTATTACACAAAGTGAACGTGTAATGATAAGGAGATTGTTAAAAATAGATGTTCTAGAATTTCAAACAACAATATTGATAAATTTGTTTCCAAACTTAATTATATTCAGAGTTTAATTCCTAATAAATTTACAAGCTTATATTACGACATTGATGAGTAAAATAGCAAGACTCGTTCTGAGCAATAATATTATGATAAGCCTAATTTAATTTGTTGTAGGTACATTCATCCCCCGTACTAATTTGTTGAAACTAAATATCATTATTTAGTTTCTCTAAACAAAGACAGCTAACATAGTTGAAATTGAAAGAAAATAGGTATTTCACTCAAATTCAGATGGAAAACTATTAAGGAGCATCGCAACGAGTATTTTTATCCATATTTAATACCATCAATTATTTCCATACGAAAAAGGTATTTTAACTTTACATGCGTTATTTTAATGAATTGAATTTTATTTAAGAAGGTCACTTTTAAAAGCATACCATGTTGCTTTTCTAATTTTTGATATAGTTAATTAAATATCAAAAACTTCGATAAGAAAAATGGGATTTACAAAAAAATATATATGTATGTATTACAAAAAAATATAATTGTAAGGCGACAAAAGAAGGCGGTCACAAAATATATATATATATATATATATATATATATATATATATATATATATATATATATATATATATATATATATATATATATATATATATATATATATATATATATATATATATATATATATATATATATATATATATATATATATATATATATATATATATATATATATAAACTTCTTCGTAAACAAATAAATAAAACTTTAACACTTTATGTCTACCTGATTCTAAGCACACGACGGAAATACTATAAAACAAAAGTTTTAATTAGATTTGAAAACATTTATGCTTATATTCTGGTTAAATATATTGGTTCCGGTGGTGACTGAAAATTAAAATAAAAACCTACGAAATCATTTCTGTCCAACGGCAGATTAAAATTTTAGAAAATTTTATGTTTGTCCACAAGAGTCTCACACCTAAACGAATACAGTTTGAAATGTATTTTTGAAAAATAATTTTACAAAAAACTAGCAAATTTACAAGCACTCAAATTACTCCTATATTTTTAGTTATTTTTCGTAAATACTCAAAAATTGAATACAAAAAAGAAAAAATGCATTATTTTAAACAAAAAAATAGGTAACGAGTAAAATAGTACTATTTTATTCGTTTCGAAACAGTTATATCTTAGGCTTACTTTTTACAGATTAACATACAAGAGTATAGAAATAAAGTTTTAGAAAATTAAACGACAATTTATAGAGGTAAGGAGACATTTTGAATTTTATTGTTATCTTTGAATATTACGCTGAACAAAAACAATCTAAATCTTCAATTTGTTTCTGTTTTGAGCAAAATGTGGTAGAGTGGCGTTAAGTTTTTTAAAATAAAATGATGAATTTAGGGATGAGGGAATGAAAAACCGCCTAATTTGTTTTGGAAAAAAATGGTCAATTTATACCAATGGCTTATAATCATAGCCACACCTCACCATTCTCTGGGTAGGATAGAATTATATATTTTATTTGAATAATTACTTTTAGAGTGACACTGTATTGAAAATATTTTGTTTACATGTGTATTATTACATATTTATTTTATTCGACGGTATTCAGCCTTAAATGATATCATATCCTTAGAGGAGGAGACAAGCCTAGATATGAGAGGTGATCCACTTTTCCCAGAACGAAAATCAAAGATTCACAGTGCAAATTAACTATCGCGTCACAAAATGGAACTCATGATCAAGAGTTAATGTTGGCAATAGCGGATTTTCATGATCGCCGTGAGTATTAATATTTCGCAGTCGTTATTAAATCGCAGTCAGAATACAATGCCTTATTCGCAAAAAAAAAATATGATGACATTCAAAGTTCTGAACATTTCCATACATTATTTTTTGCGAATAGAACACTTGAATTGTGACACCGCAAACTCACTACCGATATCACAATGCTCATATATGTACATGTGCTCGTGATCCACGTCATGTGGAACAGGAAAGGAGAATGAAGGAGAGCAGGGGGAAATGGGACAATATTATTAATCTGGAGATAATAGTATCCTACTCAATTTGGGCATAACTATTGTATTTTGTATATATTCAATAAATACATGATTATCAACGGCTGCGAATCGAAACGATTATATTATATAAAGGAACGAGATACTAGTAAAGTGAGTAATTAAATTGTTCATAACATTTTGAGTCTGTCTAAATTATTGTTTAAAAACTCAAATTTTTCTCAACTTAGAACATATTAAAACCAAGATTTTTTGTTGATATCTCAATAGGTCTTAATTTTTTTAATGAAAAATGGCGTCTACGTGTGTTAAATAATTCGGGATAAATCTTATATGCATTTCATGAAGGTTTCTGCTTATAAAAACTTATAGCAGATCTTTTTAATTGAAGCATAACAAACCAATAAGACATTCGAGATTTCAATAGTTTGGTTGTCAATCATGGATATAATGGTGAAGGTTACACAGTGTATAAAGTGATCACTGCCAATGACAGGTCGTTACTCCTTTAAAGATCCAGACTTTCATATTCTTCTTCATTGATGTGAATATGGTATATCAATATTAATGAAAAATATTGTCCCTAGGGGAATGAACTTCGTCTATGGCAGAATGACAAATTTATTACATTTTCCATATTATCTCATTTCCAACTTAATCACATAATAATCGTGCCTTAAGGGTATTCTTAATTAAAAATTGACATCTTAAGTACGGTCCGATAAATTATTTAGGGAAAATGTGGAGTGGCTCGAGGAAACGTTCGTCCCTTGCGACAAGACCAGGACAAGTTATTCATATTACATTCTTTTTAATCAATAGCATATTAGGTTACAAACGAATCAGATCTGTAATTAATAAGGATACTTATAAATCAGCATGTAATATATGATTTAAGATACTTGAAAAAGATATTCCTTACTTAGAAAAATATTTTGTATGAAAACTAAACTAATAATCGCATTCATTTTATTTTACTAATAGAATAAGATTCCGATAAAAGGTCACTAGTATCAAAAATTGTATTTTAAACCATAAAAATATAACTAGTATCATAATTCAACCCCAATTTTTTTGGATTTTAAATAAGAAACTCTTATAAGCGGCAACTAAAATACTGCGAAAATAGCTTAGGAAGTACTTAATAATGCGCTTTTTTATTTATTTCAATATACGAATACATACGAATAAAATATCAAGATAGTGCTGTAATTTTTACTTTAGTTTATTTGTTGAATGTCGTGTTAATCATATATATTGCATTAAAATAACCATAATTTCATGCCTGGTTTAAGTGATCATTTTGTATTCTTTGTAACATGCACCAATCACTCATGATTAACGTCTACATTAATAAAATTTGTATATAACATACATATCTTGCATGTGACAACACACATTCATTTATATTATCTAAATGACATCAAGTTCAAAATATCATGACTTCACACAAGCTTTCTGACGTCATATTATGAAGGTTTAGTGAATGAAAATGAGACGAGCACAGTTCGTTTGGAAATTTCATTCAGTTACAAACGGATATTTGAATTTCAAGACGTAATAATCAAAATATATTTCAGAATACCTTTATAATAATACAAGTATAATACAAGTATCAATTTGTAATTTAGATGTAAAATATAGTATTACGATATTTAAAAATAAACACTTGGTTCGGCTTATTGAACATGAGGTGGTATTATGATTATTGATATCTGGTTGTAGCGATAAATTAACTTAAATACTTGAATGTTTTCTCAAAATGAAATAAAATTATGAATCTTCTATAATTCATATTTGAAGCATTAACTTTGTGATTTTCCATTTTATATTTAAAATGTAAATTTGTTCTAAAATCACTATTTCTATTTTATTATAACTGAATTATAATGTTAACCGGTTTCGAAAGTAACCGATTCTTTATCAAGACTGATTAATACTAAAACACTATCTACTTAATAATATTCAAAATATTTTGAAGGTCAGGCAAAAGGGATCGGGATGTTGAGTAATTGGAAACATTTAATTATTAGATTTTCAGAAAAATCGTTAACTTGAGTATTTATTAGTTGTAAATTATTATTAATTGCCTTTTAAATTTCTTATATATCATTTAATCAGTCTTCATAAAAAAAACGGTTAGGTAGTTTCGAAACCGGTAGACATTATTATTAGGTTATAATAAAATATTTATAGTGATTTTTAAACGAAGTTACATTTTAATTATATAATATGAAACTTCTGTTCTCACAAGCAATTTACTCCAATATTATGAAAATAAATTAAACAAAATATTTAAAGCAGATACAATTATGCACATGCATACATTAATTACTTGATTGGTTCAGAAATTAAATATCGAGAATTACGTTTAAATAAGGTTGAATGTTGTTTTCGAGAAATGTTAATTGAATTACGACTTTACGAATACAATTTCATATACATGTGTATTTTAGCTTTTAATTATTCAAAAACGTGATTTTTTTTATGCTGTCGTAGAAAAAACAATAAAACGGATTAATTTTTAACCTGTGAACGTAAGCTAATCCACGTAAACATGGCATTCTTAGATAAACCATTATGTATTCATAAAAATGTTTTATTTAATTCGTTAAATATTTTTTAAGGTTTGGTTATATTATAAATAGATACAACAAATAAATAAACAGTGCATAAAAAACGTGATTATTATTGATTATAACCTTGATGATTTTAACAAGGTTTGCACCTTTACAGCAGTTTGAAATTAAAGAGGGCAGATAAACTTTAGTGAGTCATATAAGAAAAAATCAAAAGCATAGTATGAAGAGTTGGAATGATGGAATGAAACAATTATAATACTGTAAATGAATGATATAAGAGAAGGTATATGAAGTGGGATGAGGAAAGAAATTGAATGGGAGAGGATCCAAAGTACGGTTTGATATGACAAACAGTTAGTGTTCAAAGGTTTCAGACGTTTCATTGGAAAATGTATATTTACGATAACGATGAAAAAAAAAATTTTTTTCAGTTTAAGTATTCTGAAAAAAAAACTCGAGTCACATGCAAAAAAATGGAACCGTTCAAGTTATAAGTAAAAAATATTTTGGACTTGGGGTTCTGAAATTCAGAATTATTATAGAACTTATTATACGAACGGCTGCCATAATATTGAACGTGCGGAAGACTACGTATTATGTACTTTAAATGCCATAAAGGTAATGTATATCAATAAAAGTAGGCCATTCCAAATGGTTAAGGGAAGCATTCCTTTTATATTCATTTAGGAATTACGTAATTTGATAGGCACTTTCCATTAAGTGATACGAAAAAATGCTTAAAAAGCCGACGTCGATATCACAATTTCGGGCTGGTTTACTAGAGGTCATACAAAATAATCATTTGATATACAGACATATATATATATATATATATATATATATATATATATATATATATATATATATATATATATATATATATATATATATATATATATATATATATATATATATATATATATATATATATATATATATACATATATAATAATCATTTGATATACATATATATATATATATATATATATATATATATATATATGTATATCAAATGATTATTTTGTATGACCTCTAGTAAACCATATATATATTTATATATATATATATATATATATATATATATATATATATATATATATATATATATATATATATATATATGTATAACTATATATATATATATATATATATATATATATATATACAAAGAAAGAAAATCAGAAGGTTTATGAGAATAATAAGAATGGCATTATTTATTGCGAACAAAAATTTCTTTCTATTCTGTTGTTTTCAAGATAACTTTTATCAAGTTATCTTGAAAACATAACGTTTATATATATATATATATATATATATATATATATATATATATATATATATATATATATATATATATATATATATATATATATATATATATATATATATATATATATATATATATATATATATATATATATATATATATATATATATATATATATATATATATATATATATATATATATATATATGTATAACTATATATATATATATATATATATATATATATATATATATATATATATATTATATATATATACAAAGAAAGAAAATCAGAAGGTTTATGAGAATAATAAGAATGGCATTATTTATTGCGAACAAAAATTTCTTTCTATTCTGTTGTTTTCAAGATAACTTTTATCAAGTTTAAAATATTACTTTTTGCCCCATTTTGTCTCGTTATTTTTTAATAATTATTCTGACTAGCTGTCCAAGTTTCTTTTCTTTTATATTAACACGAGATTTTTGTTATATTTGCTTCATTTTGCAATGTAGATGTCGAAAACTTGAATAATTTTTAATGTAATTGCTCATTTTCATTTTATTTTACAGTGTCTTTGATTAATTAATTTTTACTTAAATTATAATATTGTAAAAACATAACTGCACTCTTATTATTATGGTTTTTGTATTTCTAGTTCGATAGTACTTTTTATCTTATTGAACTTGAATTTGTATTTTTGATACTTTTTTTAGACTTTTTACATTTTTTGTTGTAGTTTATCTTGATTATTTTCCATTCAAAGTATTGTTAGTTTATATGATTAAACTGTTTAGTAAGGTTTCTTGTAGTAGAAATCACAAAGTAAGGTAAGTTCAATAAAAAATATGAATTTACGTTAAATATGGCAATTCGTGATGAGGAAATTAAAAATATGTCTTAATCAATTTCTTGTTGATACTTATTGTTTTTTCCTTAAAAGTTTTATTCTGTAAACATGTATCTTCAAATTGACTTCTTGTTTTTGAAATATTATGACAAAAAATTAATTAATTTGAATATTATATTAAACTTGTTTTTATTATAAGAGTTGAAAAATAATTTCTTCTTTTACAAATACGAGTTAAACGCACACTGCGCAAGAGAGTGTTGTTTGGTCAAATTAGTAAAACATTTAAAATTTATTGAATATCGTGTTTAAGACATCAGTAATTAATAAGATGTAAATAAAGTTTATTTTAATAAAGTATACATTCAATTGAAAGAAAAAAGTTTAATCCTGTATTTCGATACGTAAAATATAAAAAAAGATATGAAAACACTCAGACGATCGTAAAAAGATAGTTATTTTGCATGTTATATGCAATATTAATCACTGATTAATGCAAAATAAAAGAGAAAAGGGCATTTAAAAAATTCAAAGACCGTATTGAAAGGTTTATTAAACTTGAAATAAGTTAAATACATAAGCTTCCGAACAGTAACTGAAATTAGAGGCAACAGGACTAAGTGCATTCTTACAGTTGATTGAACGAAGTTAAGCCGTAAAGGCTGTTAACATAATTCAATAAGCCTCCCTCTCACTCGTACTTACAAAGGGTGCACGAAATAGAATAAATAAATGCTAAATAAGTAGTATCAAGTTATTAATGAAAAACACTTTTATTAATTTCTGTCAGTCAACATTTTCCACGCGATCATCTTTGATAGCCATTATTAATCATTCTCAAACGATAAAAAACATATCTTATTATCATTGAGTTTAAACTTAATATTTTCTGAACCCCATTTAATTAATCCATCAAAAATTTAAAGCAATTTTCCCTCCCTCTGAACTAGGAACGTAATTGAAATTAACATTCCAAACTTTACCTAAAAAAATCGAAATACTTAATGTGTTCATTAAAAATTTACGTCGGGAATATTGAAATTGCTGGGAAATATTGATATTACGAGCAGCGGTTACTCCACCAAAGAGAAAAATGATAACAAGCTGAATATTTCATCTTTTTGAGCAACGCAGAAATTTATCAGAATTGGTTTATTTTAAATAATTATCAAAGACACGTTTATATTAAAGATCAAACGCAAATATTCAACTGCGGAGATGTGTATAAAATATTGAAAGTATGGCGCTTTGAGTTGGAAATAAACGTTTTATCATAATAGTATATTATTTATTTAACTACGGAAAAAATAATACCTAAAATAAGCATACTTAAAACTGTATGTACTAAGAAAGAAGCACTTGTATTTTCTAACAATAATAGTTTAACGTTTAAGGAAAAACCAATTATTCGAATCGGATAAAAAACAGGCGCCGTGGCGTAGTTGGGTAGACGCTCGACTGCGAAACTGGTGTCGCGAGTTCAAATCCCCCCAATTGCAAAATAAATTCGATAAAGATTTATTTACAATTGATCTGGCCGTTTATGATGTGTTTTTCACATATACAATAAACGATCAAGATGACACTGCGACGATACGATGCAGTGCCCTATGCACCATTGGGTGCGGATAAGGGTAAAATGATGATGATGAAATAAAAATTGTGGAATATTGTGTGTGATCTAATCATTTATTATATCCCTATCCTTACTCTCCTACTTGCAGACAAGCCTCCTAAAGTCTCTACAAGGTTCTGCAGGTTATTCCTTTTAAACAAAAAAACAACAACAAATAAACAAAATAAGGATAATATTTTTTGTATGTTAAATAAATTTTATCTGGCATTTTAATTATTATAAATAAACAAAAAACATTGAAATTTACAGACTCGATAAAACTGAAACCAATAACACGAAGTATAAAAAGTAGTCATTCCAGCAACTGGTAATAAACATAACATAATATTATCCGTTCATTCCATCCTCGAAGCAAAATTCGAGATTCATAACATTATATATTATACACAAACAAAAACATATTTGCCATCAGCGTTATACGGGAATTATTTTTAAATTAGGTACAAGGGTTATTATATATAAAAATATCGTATCATTTCAATTTAATTGACATCCTGTATATGGCGAACTTGGATGTTATTTTTCAATCTGACATGATGACGCAAACATAAATGTGAGTATATTATTATGTATAATTTACAATTATTACTATTTTATGTTTTAAAGGAAAATATTATTTTATTTAATCGACGTTATTTATGGTAAAAATCAGTTTAAATTTTGTAAGATTGGATATCACATATCCAGGAGGCTGCTTGAATATCGAACTATGTGTACAAATAGTGAACCAAATAAAAAATTAAATGTGACGTGCATTTTTTAAACGCCATTTCCACCCACGGTAGATTACGATGGATTTTTTTTATTGCAAGAAAAACTACTGCAAATCGTATTAAAAAACGATATTACTGTTTTGGTTGACTACTGATACGGTTAAAGAATGAAATGGTTATATCAAGTACATATTTTTAGCACAGTATTCGTATATTTTCCGAATATTGAACAAATGTAAATTGTACGCCATAGAAGTTGATTTTGTCATACTAGTAACACAGACGTATCGCTTGTACGTAACACTATAACATGCGACGTGTGTTAATGATTTCACCCCTTAAACTACTACATTTGTACCATGTAGGTTTATCTGATTAAACGAATCGCTCCAAATTTTAATAAATGATTAGACCACACACAATATTCCACAAAGTTTTATTTCATTTCATCATCACCATTTTACCGTTATCCGCACCCAATGGTGCATAGGGCACGGCATCGTAACGTCTCAGTGTCATCTTGATCGTTTATTGCACGAAGACAAGGGGATTAGTTCTGGAATATTTGTACCAGTCCAGGGTGATATTAAATTATAATGAAAGTGAAAATCATCCATATTTTTAGACCCACTCTGAGAATCGAACCGGAGACTTTAACCTCGGTAGCCAAACGCGCTTACCACGTCACTACGGAGGCAGACAATATATTTTATTTACAAAATTTTAAAAAGAACATAAATCTTATGACAAATATACATAATAATATTATCTGTAACAACACGAATTTCAACCAGTCATATATATTTTTTATCAGGTTTTCTGATTGGCAAGGGTACGACGCCATACTAAGTAAATAAAAAACTAACGTGTATAAGGTAAGTACATCAATATGTTAAAATATGTACGTATATCAATCAGGTCACCTGAATATATTTTTGAGGAAAGCGAATCAAAATGCGAAATATTAAAAGATTTTTTTTTGAAATCCGTATAACAATGACGACTGACAAAAATTAATAATAAAAAAGAGGATCCGCAATGTTCATTCTGGATTCCATCTGAATAACTGAATAGAGTGAGACGAGGAATGAATAATTCATGGCACGACCGCATGGCAGAGTAGACGGTCCATTCGGCAAAGGTATTGACTTAAAGCATTAAATTATTAGAAATGATGTCAGATAGACCGATATTTGTTCGCTGAATCTAATTAGTAAGTCTTCGGTGTAAATATTAACCATGTTTTGTATTCCGTTCATATTAGCGTCATAACATAGACGCAGATATTCAATTATTTAACTCGACGACCAAAACACGTTTGACGACATTCCTGTCACAAATATTATTTGTCAAACTATAAAAAAATATCACATAAATTACTCTATGCTGAAATTTTAATACAGTGTGGCGCAAAATTAACCAACCTATCGGAAGATGTTATAATTGTCAAAATTAATCAACCTGTCGGAAGATGTTATAATTGTCAAAATTAATCAACCTATCTGAAGATGTTATAATTGAATATGTTTTTCAAATGGCGTCGTACGTCAACCATATTTGACATCTCGCTCACTTCTTTCAACAACGTCATATATCTAAAATCGTTAATTTTCAGTTGTGCGTGTTTTCGTAATGCCCAGAAAATGTTGTATATTCCAGCAAAAGCTGCATATTTTAAACTTAATATTTACCCGCTACAGAACAGATGGTGTTGTTTTTGCATTTTGAGGAAAAGGTATTGTTTCATATTTTTTTTAAACATACTAAATATTTTTTAAATGGAGAAAATACATTCAGGTTTTACCTTAAAAGATCTGGTGCACAGTAAAAAGTGGCTTTATTTTTATTTTTAGTACATTTCATTATATTTTTAAACTTAAAAAACGATCTCCTGAAAAATCAAGTTTATTTTATATGTGACGTTGTTGAAAGGAGTGAGCGATCTGTGAACTATACAGCTGCAGTATACAAACATATTGATAAAACGGGAACAAATGTGTATCAACACTGGCGGCAGCCACTTGGCGGATATCATCTTTTCCACCTAACAGAAAAGTTACAAAGGTCTAAACAAAGATTTCTATAACTCCAAAAAAAAAATTATTGGTAAATTTAATTTATAATTTAATCATGTCATACCACAAAGTGAATGCCGAACCAATAAATAACATAAATTTTAATATTGTATATCAATGAATTTTTGTCCGCCTCCATAGTGCAATGGTCAGCGCGCTCGGCTACCGTTCTGGAGGTTCCGGGTTCGATTCCCAGGGGGGTTGTCAAATAAACATAAGTGATTTTTCACTCTAATGTTTATTCAATATTACCCTGGACTGGTACCTAAAGCGGAGGGTTGATCACCTTTCCTTCATGTGTTCTTTCGATCAAGATAACACTGCGTTTATATGATGCAATGCCCTATGCACCATTGGGGTGCGGATAAGGGTTTGAAGAAGATATCAATGAAACTGTAAATTTGTGAAAATAAGGAAAACAAAGGAAGTAGGATCAGGTAAGGAGTTGAGAGGAAGGAGGCGGAGAAAGAAAGAACAACATTAGTTTGAAAAATAATCTAGAATAATTACCGAGAAAAAAGTGGGATGGGTGATGTGATTCATCCTGGATATGGGTTATGAATATTCAATAATACATATCCAGGGTAATGGTATGTATACGTACATTTATTTTAATGATCAGGGGAATTGCACCACCGCCGACCGCAAGTTTGGTTTATTGGCGGAAAATTAGAGCCAAAACTCGTTCAAAAGTTTAGGCCGGCGGTAATGGAATAATTTTCCAACTCCGTGTGTCTAAATCTCAGACGTACAGAAATCTTCAGCCGCACAGTATAAACTTGTGCATACATAATATATAAAGCCCTTCTTCACTCTGCCCACTTTTCGACTTAAACTTTTCAACAACTCCACCTGGTTGAGAAAATAACAAACGATATCTAACATAAAAATGTAGTTAATTAAAATATAAGAGAGATTTTCACAGTCAAAGTTAAGGCCTAGATCTCGAGGGTTCTCATCACAAAGCGCTCGGTCACGTTGAGGGCTGAACGTTTCTTCACGGTCATTTTTTTTTTAAATAATATATATTGGATTTTGACATTTTTTTAGAATTCATATTGATTTTTTTAAACATTCAATAAGTCTTTTTTTCCAAAACCATGTTTTTATTTCTAAAAAAAAACTATTTTCGTCATTACAAAAACGGTGTTTTAAGTGTAAAATTCAATAACGTCAAATGTTACCTGGGCCTTAATCATAGAAATTAATAAATAAGGACAAATCTGAAATTATCAATTACGAAACAAATATTTTGGGATTATTTTAGATCATGCGGTAAAGTATTTTATTAAATGTTTTAATACAATATCTAAAAATATATAAAATCACAAGATAATAAAAACTATATAATAATGGCATTAGTAGTTACTTACATACTTAAATACCACTATGCAGTGGTATTTACATACAGAGTAAAACAAGAGTTTGAAACAAAATGCAAAACATATTCCTTTAACATCTACGTTTGGAAGTTAAAACAATTGAATGTTAACATCTTAGTACTTTTCGCTTGACCCTACGTTGAAATAAATAAAAAAAAAACGAAATGTAATAAAAATGTTTTTAATTGTTTTCAATTGTTATACAATGAAACCTCTATCTATCGTTTTTCGAAAAATCGTTTTCCCGGATGTATCGTTTTTCTTCTACCCTAAATTAATTTCATACAAAAACAGATTGCATTGATCGTTTCTGTCTACTATTTTACCGCATTCATCGTTTGAATTATGCTGCATATTTTATATAATTTGTCTGTTTTGTTTTTACTTTTTTTTACATTTTTCCCAATTTTGCTACATTCGACGACAATATTTCAACGTGAAACAATAAACGACATTCGACAACAATATTCGACAATATTTCAATATTTCAACGGGATACAGACTATCAAAAGCTTGTGTGATGGATACAGAAAGAGGTCTGAAGATCTTTGGATTCTGTTCAACTTTGTATATTTATTTTTTTAATAAATACATTTATTTACATCTAAAACATGTATTCTTAAAATTTCAACATACCAATGATTATGCAGATTGGAAGGACGGTATTTTTACTCGATCGTTTATCCTTGTGTATTGACTTCTTAATCCCACATTCATTGTTTTCCCGCATTTATAGTTTATTTCAATAGGTCCCTTTAAAAACGATAGATAGAGGTTTCACTGTATTAACAAGTAATTAAATTAAACAGAACGTCAAAACTTCAGTAAACAATTTATTTCAGACAGAATATTCTAATGAGTTTCTTATTATAGGGTAGAACAGTATCGGTTGCGCTACAAAATAGTTTTTCATAAATCTTCTTCCTACGTTGATCGCCTCTCTAGCTAGCTTCTACGGCCATGAGACTGCCTTCTCTAAAGATTTTTGCTGTCCAGCTCTGCGGTCCTGCTGATCTGAGCTCTCATCTTTTCCAGCAATCATTGGATCTCGTAGTACCTTTTGGGAGTTTCTAAGAGGTCCCTTGAGTGTTTCTTTCAAGAGTGGGGGTGCGCGATAGCATATTTTCCAAACTGGAGTTCTACATTCTCGAAGAGCATCGTGATGGGGTAGTTGGTTGGGTTTTTGAAAATATTTTTATGGCATATTAAGGGGAGTTACTTAAGTTTACTCGGAATGCACCACACCATTTAACTGTAGCATACTGAAGGAAGGATTGAGGCATGAAATGTCATCCTTTCTTCATTTATTAAGCACATTTTAAATTTGATAAACTAGTAAAAGAGTTTTCTTATTGTTTTCACCATTCTTTTTATTTATTTGATTTTTTCCCCGCTTTTACAAACTTATTATATACTCACTTAAAACACACCATACCATGTAAATACCACCGTATAGTAATAATAAAGTATGTAAGTAACAACGAATGGAATTATTGTTTTAATTATCTTGTGATTTTATATATTTTTGAAATTATATTAAAACATGCCCTTGTTTGAGACGAATAAAATGCAAGTAATAAAATGATAAATTGATTAAAAAATGTCCTAACAGAATAAAAAAGATTTAAAATTATAATGAAGTTAAATGTACAAGACGAAAAAAAACATTTACATAACTTTTGACCAAGTTGATCCTTGGTAGAAAGTTAAGAAGAGAAAATGATGAAGCAAAACAGTTGAACGTTTTATAATTAATAAGGTAAGTTGAGAAAAATTTGTGTGTCTTGATTAAATATTTATTGTTCGGAAGAAAATTTGGAATGGGGATTCAGGAAGTGGTTACCCAATGCTTCCTGGATGGATCTTTGAAGCGTACCTGGATCGCTTCACAGCGTATATTTTCTTAACAGATCTTGCATTTATTAGGTACAAAAGGTTTAGTAAAACAAAACGATCTTTAAACTCGAGTTTTTAAACCAATATTTTGCCAGAAAAAGTTGGATAATTATTTTCTTTGTTTGATAATAATAAAAATTAAAAATCAAAGTCTCGGATAAAAACTTTTTAGACATCCATCATACTTTCTGGGCCTTGCTCCTTCGAACTACTACCGGGTTAGTATAATAATTTAATGTAATGTTCTGAGAAGGAAAAAATTACACTCACTGTGATAATCTGAAAAATGGCATAACTGAATATTCCGAGTCAAGCCCATGTTTTTTTTTTGAAAAGGCATTAATATACAACCCGAAAAATGGAAGCAGGTCACAGAGAATAAAGGAAAATATAAATTGTTATTTAACTTGTAAAATAAAGAAAAAATAAGAATACAAAATTTCGAGTGTGTCACTTGTTCACAAATCTGGATAAATCAAATAATAAGAGCTTTTTCATACTATTTTTTAAGGTCTCAACACAGACGAAGACAAATATGGAAGTCAACACAAATGCCCAGACATCCATATTCTTCTTCATCCATGTTGAGATGTTAAAAAATAATATTAAAATAGAATTTCCCAACATTTTTTATTTTAAATACGATATTTTCGGGTACCCCTTATTTATAATAAAAATGATTGTTACACATATATATATATATATATATATATATATATATATATATATATATATATATATATATATATATATATATATATATATATATATATATATGCGTGTGTGTGTGTGTGTGTATATGTGTTCATATTATGTATATAAGGTACGATGTTACGCCAATCATGCGATATTTTAGGCCCCCAAATACTTGCTACTTCGAGTGACAGTAACCACGTGAACGGTTGGCGTGAGTCCAACGTATCACGTGAACTTAAATACGCGCTCTCATAAATTATTATATTCAGCGACTTAGTTCTGAAGCCATGGGATAATGGCATCTCATTTACATTTTCATTATCATAATATAATAAATATAACAACCATTATATGAATGGAAGCGATTTTTTTCTGTTTTCAAAGCCGACTAAATTATCTTCGCGCTACGTTAGCGTTGGCCTAGCAAAATATTTCAAAATGCAATGATATACTTACTTATATAAAGTTGCATTTTTAATTTTATAACGTTTTTTTATTTAAAAAAAATCATAACCACAGTCGAATTTGTACACTTCAATTGAGACATAAAAAACAATAACTAACGAGCCATGGACAAAAAATAACATATTTCAAAGCACATAATAAAATAGTAATAATCTTAGCGTCCGGTGAAAAATGGCAAGCTCATTATAAAATTCAATAACATTACATAGAAAAAGTAAACATTCCTTATCTTAGATTTTTATCGTGTTCTATTTACGGTCAGTAATTTAGCATTTTACTATTTTAACTATAAATTCAATGAAATTAATATTATTCTAATACAAATGGAAGAAATTGTAGCAAATTCTCAGATATTCTGCGTGAGCTTTTTATAAGATTACAATTTTAGTGTTTTTAAAATTATTTTAAGCTTTACAGTTGGTATGGCATAACACTGATATCATTCATTTCATACTTTAATCAAACTACCGCAAATGGGAAGAGAGAAAAATTAACAGAGTACCATGAATAAAATAAAAACGAATAATACTTTTTTTGATAAAAAAACGAGAGCTGAATAAAAAAATGGCGAGAACATATTTGTATCGGGAAATATATTTTTGAGGAAGAATAGCCAAATCAATTTTGATATTTCGATATTACGTTTTTTAAATCAAATCCAACTACAACGTTCAGGTAAAAAAATGGAAAAAAGAGCGGAGTAAAAATAAATGTGAAATTAAAATTATAAACAAATAAAAAACAAAAAAAGCGTTATGATACATTAAAGCAGTTGAACGGAACAACTACCTCAGCATTATATACATATATATATATATATATATATATATATATATATATATATATATATATATATATATATATATATATATATATATATATATATATATATATATATATATATATATATATATATATATATATATATATATATATATATATATATATATATATATTAAAACCTATTATGAAACGTGTTTCGATGCATTGTGCATCGTTTTCAAACACCCGGTGTTTGAAAACGGTGCTGAATGCATCGAAATGCGTGTCATAAAAGATTTCAAGAATTAATGATATTTACTAAGTAAAACTTAAATTAAAAGTAGATTTTATCTTATTTATTAGTAAAAAATATATATAAATATATACATTTAAAAAAAATAGAAAGCGACATTAGTTTTTTCAATATGTTTTTAACAGCATAATTTTTTTCAATATACTGTATTAAGATGAACACTTTAATAAAAACAACACTTAAGAGTTTTTGTTGGAAACTAAATAGTAAAATAAATTAATTCAGCCATGTAGGCCAAATTAATTTATTTTACTATTTCGCTTTGTTTCTGGTCTGTTTATTATGTTCAGAATAAAAATCCGCCAATTTATTCATACACGTAAATGAACAAAGAATTAAAAACGGTAAAATAATATTATATTATTTAAATTGATTAGGTCTCCTTTTTTATAATTTTCTTACAAAAAGAAACTACAAACTGAATTTCACGGGGGGAAACAAAACGAGGACTTAAAATAAGTACTTTGAAGATCGTACAGGTCCTTATGCTAATCCCCTACAATAATAATATCATGTATATAGCAAACTTACTAACCATCACCCCGCTTCACCACAGGGTTGGGTGAGGAGAATAGAATGCTTATCAATTTCAAGTTTTTGAAATATTTGATCATGCCCAGTTTTCGTAGGTCTTTTGCTCCTATTTCAAATTGCCTTCGCATATATTTTTTTACTGTTTTTTCCTCAGTCATTCTTCTAAACAATCTCAAAACACATTTCTTAATTTTTTCGATAATGCTTAGCTCAGCCTTGCATTATTTCCTTATTTCAATGCAAATATCCATACATCGTTTTCCCGCACAATCATCTGAAAGCATTCGTCTAATTTCATCCTTATTTTGCCAACTCCATGCTTCACATTCACAGATTGGGGTTTATACCAGGCCTCCGTTGTGTACTGTTAGTTTAGCTTTCTTTAATAGGCTTTTGTTTGCTATAAGCGCCTTTGAGGTAGTATTTTACGAAAATGGCGCTATCGAAATTATCCAAATTTATTATTATTATTATTATTAACTGATTTCAGTGCACAATACATTCTGTTTCCATCATTCTCACTCTATTATTTTTCTTATTTAATCTTCTCATCCCTAAAAACATATTTTTTAAATATACAAGACTATCTATCCCTTCCAAGTTGAGTATACAAGTGAATAAAATATTGGATAAATAATACGTACGTTAAAATGTAAACTAATTATGCAAATATTTAAACAAAATGAGATTAGTCACAGAAAAGTTAATAGATGTAAGCCCGTTATTAATGTACAATATTTAAGAAACATTACCGAAGAAAATTCAAGTTGTTATACTTTTCCCCAGAGAGTAGAGAAAGATTTTATTGAATTTGTCTACTGAGTTATAAGGAGAATTTCTGAGAACAAACTTTGTCAAACATTAAAATGCCTAAAGTTCGGGGAAACTAATTCTCTCGCGACACTTGAAAATAAATACAAAATGTTGGTGCTGTTCTTCTACCAGGATAACACGAACACGCAGGTGTTCAAGAATTATTCACTTATCAAATAATATTATCATATTTTCAACTCATAAGGAATGAACGCAGCTTAATTACATGGAAACACCCAAAATCAAATAAAACTTCTCAAAGATGGTTGTTATTCACAACGCAGATTCGGCGAGATTACGAATATTTTTTTTCCTGAAAGTAATTTATTGATACAGCAGATACTTTGTAGTATTATAATTGTATTCAAATCATACTTTATTAAAACTAATAGTAATAAAACATTAATCAACAATATGACATAACGAAAGTTAATCCGGAAGAAAAAAGAAAATCTGTCAAATGTCGTTTTTCACATTTTCATAAATGATTGATAATGATGATGACGTTGAATATATCGAAGCACGCGTCGCATTAGATTCATTAATATGCTATTCATTGATTTGGCATTAACTTTGTGGAATGACATATTGATTATTTAAAATTGCACACTTGTATTAGACCACTAATTGAGTTTAATTTCACATGACTAGTTTAACTACAGGGGTGGTTATTACCCCACCCACCTCTACCAACACCTCACGAGTCTATAAAGTAGAATGGAAATATGTTTTCTGTTAAATAGCTATTGGAAACTTAAAATTATATTACAGTAAATCACTTTTGAACAATTTGGAGTAATTAAATAACATATGTAAAATTAATAATAAAAAAATTATATATATATATATATGTAAATTTATAAACACACACACACACTACTACCCAGAATACATTGTTTGTCATGACATCTTTGAGGCTCCCCATGAAGGAGTTGAATGTTGACATTCAGCCAATTTTTAGTTCATATTGGCTTTTGGAAACGATGCCGAATCTTCATGAAGGTAAATGGCGTCGACCTAAATTCTTTACATGCCCAGGGATTCAATGCTCCTTACAGCACTATTTTGTGAAACACAGTTGCCACTATGGTCAATTTTACGATGGTCAGCGATCGAACTCTCAACATCTCGTATGACCTCTCAGTCAACCGAATAGTATGGTTTTGTTTGTTACGATGTGCTGAGTTGTGCACTTTTTATCGACAGAGAAGAGTACATTTGGAAATGCACCATTCGTGGTCAAGCAGTTAATAGCATTGAAGTCCATCGTCGATAAAACTCAAACTTAACAAGGTAGAAAAAATGCTTCCACAGGATTATGAATGTTAAAATTATACATTAACTATCAAATTTAACCCAGTGTTCATTTGTAGAATTGTTTTCAAGACTTCATATAATACTCAATGTTGATAAGAGAACCGCAGATGATGAAGCATATTTTTTTTACAGTTTTGACAAAAAATCTGAAGAATAAAAAAAAATTATGTTTTTGAGAACAATTTCTTTCCCAAAATCAAAATATTAAATTAACATAACTAGTATTAACTGGAAATTATTATAACAAATCTGTAATTCAACATATGTGCACTTTAAAAATCAGGTAATATCTGAAAAATGTGTTCGTGGATATTAAGAAAAAAGTTGCTAATGAGGTGTTTATAAAACATCTGAATCAACTGTAAGCAAAAATGAATTAAGTATCATCGAACACATTAATCTTTAATTAGAATTAATATGTTTGTAGATTTGGATAAAAGTGATTTATTAGCTTAAAATTTTGACTATACGCATATCCGACAACCTGACATTTATTCAACATGCTATATTTCCATTTCCATGGCAAAATTATTTGATATCTAATCGGAAATTAATTTTACTACTCCATGCTGATTATTCTAATTTCACAAACTTTACAAACGTACATAAAAACTTTTTTTTTTTAAAACTTGATTTAACAAAAATAGTTTTAATTGATATTAGTAATGTTAGTAAATAACCACTCACCGACTACTTCTGTCTACCGATTTCGAGACGTACCCGTCTCTTCGTCAGGACATACACTACAATTTAACAATCATGCGAACAACACTACACCACACCCACTTAGTACTATTCACATACACTATCACTACACATGCAAAACATGCAGAGCGAGTTGTTAGTCCCACCATGCTTTTGGGAAACTAAATTTAGTTTCCCAAAAGCATGGTGTATTTCCCAAAAGATTGCGATGTAAGATCCGGGTGTATGGACCAATGCTTATGTGAGATTCGAAAAAGAAATTAGAGTGAAAGTAGGAATAGCTCGGGGTCCCGTTTTCTAATTAAGGACCATCTGGTGTATTTGTCGTTTGATGCTCTTGGAAGTATTATGTCAGTATATTACCCCCAGGATAAATAAACAGTAGAAAACGGGTACAGCACCGAAAGTGTGAGTTTCCTCGAAACCAATGTATATCTACATATTATAAGTACAATACCACAATTATAATTTTACATTTTTTTTTTAAATCTGATGGTTTCAAATGTCTGCGTAATCGGAGGGCATGCATGACTAACGTGACCATTTATTTTTTTCGGTGAAAACGGTACATCTACCAATTTTTACGTGATAGTATGTATATTCAAGAAAACACGTATTATTTCATGGTTTTTATGTATTAATAAAAAGAAAGAAAATAAGAAGAATAAATAGTGTAAATATGAACAAATTATGTTGTTCAGGCTATCTAAAAACGGGACATCCCGTTCAAAACGGGACGTATGGTCACTTTATGCATGACTAGATATATGGATGTGAATGAAGCTAGGAGTGTATGTCAGGACAGAAGAGTGTGGAGTTCCATCCTCTGCGGGGAAACGGCGTAATGGTAGTAGTAGTAATTTTACATTATTGTTTCGAATAAAGGTCGGGTTTAATATGATTAAATATAACTGTCTGCTACTGGCACTTAAGTGGCATTATTCAAACCATTTTCAAAATCATAAACAGTAACACACTCCTAAAAGCTTCAGGTACCCATTCAGTGAAAATTGTGTTTTTTGTAAATATGTATATGAAAATATTCCAAGGTTGAACGTGAGTAAACACAGTAAGATGATTCTCTATGGATTTTTCTTTACCAACACAATGGTTTACGTTTATGTACAATAGGTACACATAAAACCGGATGAGTACTCAGGAAAATGCGGTAGAACTACCTGTTTTCCTTCTCACAATGGAAAATATAATCAAGTGTATCAGGTTCCACGAAAAGTCGAAAATTAGAAAGTGTTTGTAAAGGTACAAGTAAGAAAAAAAATATTTATGTACTAAAATCGGGAGGAAATCAACAGAGGAGGCTAAAAAATAAACAAATATACAAGTTTTTTGTAAATTCTTATTTTTAAGCTTTATACAAATGTTTCACAGATTTTTAAGCATTTTAAACATTATTAAAATATGTGAGAAAGGGTACTCCCAATTCTAATTGTTTGATTTTTTATGGAGTATTATGTAATATAAATATTTTCACAACCGCAATTTGAAGAATTAAAAAGATCATTTAAAGTAACGTCGGAAAAATAGAGAAAAAACATGTTTCTTTTATTTTCTTTTCGTTCTTTTCTATGCTATGAAAAGAATCAACTTTTCTTAGTAAAATCCCAAGACACGTAAAAGAAAATTACCTTGATTACCTCAATAGATAAAAAAATTAAATAATTTTTTTATAATAAACAGTAAAACGGTAAAACATCAACCAAACTCATTTTAGTGTAAAAGGATTATTTAAAAATCAGAAACCTACCATTTACTGGCTAAACAGGTCTTTTTTAACGGTATTTTAAAGAAATGAATAAGATCGAACAGTCACTTACGCTGTTCCGCTAGTTTAAAATACTTTTTTTTTAATACGTTTCTTTAAATATCTGGTGCACATAAATTTAAAAAAAAAACAAAACAAAAATTAAGTCATTAATCGTGAAGATTAAAAATAAAAATAAAATAAAGTAATATCTCAAAGATTCAAACATATTTTTAAAATATTTATCCTACGTATTTTTTTTCTTGCAGTATATTGCGAAGGTCGTGCCAAGAGTCGCATTTGTAAACAATACATTACATTCGGTTAATTTAAATGATGAAGGTGTATAAAATTTATAGTCAGCCACCAAGGACAGAGGTAGGAACGCAAAATATTCTATCACGAAGTTATAATAAGAAGTACTTACCAGGAAGTGCTGTAATTATAAAATCAATGGATGAAACGAAGAATACCTCGAAAATAATATTAAGGATTTTTATTAGTATACAAAAAGTAACGGCAACATTACAATAACAAAATTATTTATATTTCAAATCGCTTCTTGATTGTAAAATACAACCGCATTTACATCAACTAACTGTTTAAGGTTCGTTTAAAACAAGAAAGTGAATAAATAAGCTGATACACGAATAATAATATTTCCTTACCATACTAAACATTATTCCGGTATATCTATTATGCAAAAGAAACAAGAGTTTCGCTCTTCTTTCTTGGAAATGATGCGCGGAAACAGAAATATGCTCGAATATATTATTCAGATCTTATTCGAGGAATGCCCGTTTTGTCTCGGTCTCAACTCAAATGATCTGTAACAAGATCGTCGTCATGCCTAAAGACTAGAAACGGAGCAGAAGCGACATGCCGACATAAGATCCGAGAAGTTGGAGAAGGTAATGGAATATTTACTTAGACTTGGGTGTTTTTCTTCTCCTCCGGCAGCGAGTGTGTTTGGAGCACCTGCGAAACAGCGCAAGCGGGAGAGAGGCTAACGTCCCGATGTACCCCATTGTGGGTGTATCGCTTAATAACGACCACGGATTGCGAGCTACAAATCCACCTTCAAGACTCCTCCACTAGTATGCGATGCGAAACCGACTCGACGAAGATGCGCTACAACAATGAGTCGGCTTCCGTACAGGATGATTGTTCTCGTACCGCAATCTCTCCTATACCTGTGTTCATCCGTTGACATTCAGGTATACAGGTGACTTCATATGTCACCCACTAATATATACAAACGTAGAGTAACAATCACTTTAACGAAACATCACATATTGTAATTCGTTTTCCATTTAAGTCATCGCAATATTTGCTACATTCATTAAATATGACGTCGACAATTTCAAGTATAACTTTACGTAGAACTATCGAATTAAACAATGTGAAATCAGAATATCGATTTTGGCTTAGTTTTAATTTTCAGAAGCGGTCATTACGCAGTTTCGATTTCAACTGAATATCACTTTTTTAAGCTATCACAAGATATTTAACTGAAACAGAGAATGTTATGTACAAACTGATAACACTTTTGTCTCGTAATCACCGAATCGACTAATCTCCGCAGCACATACAGTAGGCAATTGGAAAATGGTTCTCCCAATGAAGCTTAACTAGGAACGTCCGACTGCAACTGTATTCGCGACTGCAAGGTTCCGATGCGTTTGCAAGCAGTCACCCACTATCCATGTATGGGCAAATAAGGTAAAACGCGATACTGTGCATGTTATTATGCATATACACAACACATATCTCGTTACACTTGACCGAATATCAGGAAGAAACGCCCCCATGAAGCCAATTAAAATTATTTACAATTCGAAAGCAAAGAGCGCCAGGAAAATTAAGTACAAAAAAATAGAATACTTCCAATTATAATACTACGAAATAATTTACATACTTTTGAATGAAGTATAAGTTCATTCATAATAATTCACTGAGTTGATTTTTTTCCAATTAATTACTAAAAAAATTACGAGGATACTTTAAAAAAAATATTTAAAAAATCTTATTATTCTGATGGTCACACAATTATTTACGTGCAGTTATGTACATATATGTCTATTATGACATCAGTCATTAAAAGTCAATTTACCAGTATATATGTACATATTTAAATCAAACACTGATTTTAAGAGTCTAATAAATTGTATTTTTTTACTAAAAACACATAAAAATAAAATTTGTGACAATTGTTTCGCCTTGGCATTTTCAAATTAAAATGCCATAACAAGGCACATTTTTATGTGTTTTTAATAATAAAATACAATTTAGTACACTGTAAAAATTACTGTTTAATTTTTATATTTAATATATAAATTAAAATAGAGTTCTACAAATTAAACCCCAAATCAATTAATAAACAAAACAAATCCCATCCCTATAAAAAAAATCTAATGATGTTATGCTATTTCCTGGCACCCTCTTAAAGTCCTACTGATATTCGGAAAACGTTCACTAAATTTCCATAAACCTAGCGGCGGTCAGGTGAGGCGGGATGCAAGTAACGCAGGAGCAGCGGTAGTATAGGCAAATACCCGGCGATGTATTTATTATGACTGACCGCTGGTTAGTGCAGGCGTACCTTCGGCGGCCGCGACACCGCGAGCCGGAAAACTGGTCTGCCTTGATTCCACTTTTCGGTTACTGGAATCGCCGGTCAGTGTGCACACAGCGTGACGGGGCGAAATGAGCCCGATCTGCATGATGCCGGCGGAAGACGATTCGGTGAAACGCCTATTGTTTAACACTCTCCTTATCATTCATCGTTTACTTTGTGTAATACCACTTTGTGTTATACCACTTATTACACAAAGTAAACTATGAATGATAACGAGAGTGTAATATTACCATACCACAAAATTATCAATGCTTTAAAATAAAACAAAATAGTCTATTGTTTATTTCGAGTACTGCATTGGGAAATGGATTCAGTAGACAAATTCCGTGATAATAATAACAAAAACAAAAGTAATACAACGAAAGTTTAATTTTACTGAAAGCACAATAGATTTTTAAAAATACAGATTTCAAGCCTGGAAGGATATTATAAAGAATTCTATTGATATATATTAAATATTGTTTATATTTCACAACTCATAATGTTTCATGTCATTTGTTAGTATTGTCATTATTTATTAAAATCATACATATTTAAAATATAACAAAAAGACCCAACATACGGTAGGCATAGCATTTGCGTGAGTATACGTTAAAGCTGAAGCTAATTGCAACAATTTTAAACCAGAAAATCTGGTTGAAAAGCAAGATAAATCGTAAAAAATTAAGAATTATATCATAAATACACAGGACGAATTAAGGTATTAAAATGTGAATATTAAAGTCTGTCGTTTCAAGGTTGACCTCATTCAGTAACCGAGCTCGGCACCTCATGCGCGGTAACTAAAGTGCTAACCACTACACTACGGAAGGTGATGAGACAGTAATATTAGAGAAAAAATAAGCATTTAAAATAAGCTGACTTACAAAGTCACTCGCTTTACAAAGTAGATACAAAATGAAGAACAAGATGGGACATGAATTGTAATTTAAACGGAAAACGTTAAGATGTCGTGGAACATTCGAGCAAACGAGTTTCTCTAATACGTTACATTGCTTTTATTAGCGCTTAGAGCAGCGTTTATTTAATAGGGTGAATTTGTAACAGGCATTCACCCCTATTTGACTGCTAGCTTCAACTGTTTTCTATAATAGGTACATTGTTTCAACATAGATTTGTATTTTACAAGAAACCCTACAAAATAGTAAAATCCGATAAGTATATACCATTTCCTATATTCTTTTCCGAGAGATGTATTGTTTAATAATACAAAAATACTTCGTAAAAAAATATTTCCGCACGTTTTTTTTCGATACATTATGTTGAATCATTAAATACTGATTAGTTTATATGTCAAACCATGATCATTACCGTTACGGATACAACCATCCAATAATAAGAAGTTACCGAGCTAATCCCGGGGTAATCAAATATGTAAGTAATGGAAATGATAGGAAAAAGGTAGAGAACAAAACAGGGAGCATTCCACCAGGCAACCCTGACGAATTGTACATATACCTAATTGGAATGACAAAGACAGCCATGTTTCAGGTTGAACTCAACAAGAAAAGAAAAAATATTATTGTATTCAATACAAGGAAAAGAGTGGTTGACTGGAAAATATAGCCGATGGGAATAAGTCAGCCATTTGTTCAATTACTGTCTGTGGCTTTGTTGTGACGTTACTTTACGTCCAATGTAATATTGAATTATATTTTGCCAATAATAAAATACAAAATTAAGGTAATACTTTATTTGACAGTAAAATATATCATTACATTATTACGAACCTTATGAAATAAGCAGATTCTTTGCATTAATTTGATTAATTGTTTGCATAGCGTTGTTTGTTGGCTGTGCGTATATCGCTCACTCCTTTCAACAACGTCATATATCAAAAATCGTCAATTTTCAGCTGTGCATGTTTTCGGAATGCCCAGAAAATGTACTACATCCCAGCAAAAGCGGCATATTTTTAACTTAATATTTACCCGCTTCAGGGCAGTAAGTGTTGTTTATGCTTTTTGAAAAAAAAAAAGATATTTTTTAATATTTTTTTTTTAAATACACTAAATTTTTTTCAAATGGAGAAAAAAACATTCAGCTTTTACCTAAAAAGATTTGTTGTACAGTAAAAGGTTCAATAAGTAGCTTGATATTTATTTTTAATACATTTTAATATATTTTTAAACTTTAAAAACGATCTCCTGAAAAAGGATCAAGTTTTTTGATATATGGCGTTGATTAACGGAGTGAGCGTCATGTGAAATTTCTATAAAATAATTTACAAAGGTATTTACAAATTTTATTTACAAGGTATTATAAAATTTGGACGTACTAGTAAGTTATTATTATTTTGTATAGATTATCTTCAAGTTTGCAAATTTCTTCAAATGTTAATATTATTGGACTCGCGGGTACTTCTCTCATATAATGAGTTAGTATAGTGATTATGTTTTGTATAGGCACATATTAAAGCAATTAATATACATAGGAAAAGTTCAGATAAAGAGGATATTTTTAATGTTCATAAATATTCGTCAAATACGTTTTTTTTTAGATTTGAGATACAATTTCCAATACCATTTTTATGTTTTATTACAATTCTGATTAAGAGGTGTAGGCGATTAAATATCAAAATGTATACGGAGATGCTTCATTTCACTGCCAGTCAGAACTGAGATTATCACCGGTCAGTAAAGCGGATAAATCAATTTTCAATTATGTAGTATCAATCAAATTATGAACACACGATATTTTAATGTTCAACGTTTTTATTTAAATACACATGAATTTCAACTACCATTTTTTTTACTTAAAGAGTAAAGCTAACATTTATAAAAAAAAAATTCAAGCCATTAATTTATGTAAAACTCAATTATTTTTAATTATCATTCTATTATAGTGCGAAGTTTCACTTAAGATTTAAAATTCTTTCAAAGTATAGTTTATAAGTAAACGAGTATATCGGAGGTTTTGTTAGATTTTTTTTTCATTAATAAAACGATCCATTTTTTGTATGCTTGAAGCTTAAAATGATGAATTTACTCGTCATATAATGGATCAAAAATTAACATGAAAAAGCAATAAATTGTAAATAATATTTCAGTCTTTACATTACGTCTGTTGTAAGATCAGTTGATGATGCTTCAACTTTAAAATAAAGGTGACGATTGACAAATTGTAATAAAAAACTAATGACTAACAAATAAAAAAAATACAATTGACATTGACATACTAAAATAATAAAAATAATATTAAAGAATTACATGGCGATTTCTGTAAATGTCTTCAGTTTGAAAAATTCGTCGTAAGATAAAAGTGTTGAATAAAATCCATTATTTTACGAAGATTGGTAAATATTTGATACTTCAGAACAGTAAACGTGAACCTGAGAATAACATTAAACAAACAGAAAAGAGAAAAAAATACATTGTGTGGTAGAACAAACAGTAATCTTGGAGTAAAATAAACTCACCTATGTCTCACCGCTATAGGAATTGTGAGCTACAGAATAATATATGTTTTCTTTTGTTGTTTACCTTCTTTCAAGACAGTTGACGTCACATGTAAAGGCGTGGAAAAATACTCAAGAAATAACAATAAAAATGTACGATTACTACAACAAAAAACATCGACTTTAAGTACATTTGGTGTTAAACGCAGGTCGGTCGCAATCATCACAGTAAGAATTGAATATCGTTAGAAATACTGGAAACAATATAAGTATGTAGGTATCTAAGAATAGCTAATTCTACAGGAGTATCAATTTAATAAATTAATATTTTTTGTCTTTCATGTTTTGGTCAAGAAAGATACTTCATTGTACTATTTATAAAAAAATCCAAAATATAATTTCTTCATAGCTAAAGTGTTCGAGAAAGGAATTTACTCGAATAGTATTACAATTTCTGCAAAAAAAGGTTACGCGTCCAATTTTTATGTAAATCCCAAGATAATTCCTAAAGTGACATTTTGTCGATATTCCCTACGACTATCCTAAGTCCTTTTCGATCTTTTTCTGCTTCATCCTAGTCCATTGGGTAAAGCGTCAAATATATTTTTTCAGGCCTTACAGCTAACTTTTCATGTGAAAATCAAATTACAATTTGATAGAAATAAATCACCTGTTAAACTTTATAATTATACACGTCCTTTACAAACGGCGTCAAAATTAAAAATCTATATTTTCGACAATGGTTTTACAACAAGAAATATATAACATCGAAAAAAACCTCGAAAACTTACAAACTGTTAAGTTTTATATTTGAAAAAAAAACATTTCAATTTAACCATGGGCGCCGTGTGGCACAGTTTTTATTTTATTTTTATTATAACGATTAAACCTAAGCATACATCTACGATATTCAATTATGACTTAAGTATAGTTAAATAATAAAATAATTGCTAATTACAAATCGTAATCATAGCTCAGTTATTATGCACATATGGAAGAGATTCTATGTAGTCATGATAAGATAATAATGATGTGTAATACGTCCTTTAAATGTACTTACTTAATAAATTGCATGTACTTTTGTATTAACAGTAGTGATCGTTTTATTAAAAATTAACTACACTGGCCGTTGCTGTGGCTAGGTTTGGTTAAATGTAAAATTTAAAAAGATTAAGATTTTGAACAATCAGACGTTTACATTTTTTTAAATAAAGATACAGTAAAAATATTTATTCTTGTAATCTGAAAAAAAAAATTCTTTGTATGTTTTTTTTATCTGAACTTTTGTACAGATATTGTGTTACAGTCGTATAATTGTAAGAAATTTTTTGATGTAGCAAATTTCAGAACAAAATATTTACAAAGTCATTTTCATGTCAAGTTTTTTTTTATCAATTTCGTAAACTTGACTGAGTCCAGAGATTAACATTCAAATCATTTGAACTTATAATTCAATGAATAAGTTACATTCGAATTTTTATAAAAATTCAATGTGTTACTAATAATATAATCACCGAGGGTAGGTAGATATCTTCATGAGGGGCGTTTTTTCCGTGATTCGACTACGTCATCGTGTGACAAATCTATAATTTTATTGCAATCACGTGTTGATAAAAATAGCATTTTCAATCTTGTACTTGACACATTTCAGAAAGGAATATATTGGTGGAATATGACATCACCAGTAGTTTATTGGAAAACGTACATAAAACGTCGATTCAATCGAATTGCTGGCACAAAGATCCCTTTAAGTTTCAAGGAAAGTATGCCTTCTGCAAGACTTTCACATTTAGAGTGTCTGCAAAACTCCGCCTTGGTGTGACAGGTAGGCGAATTCGATTATTCCAGAACAGGTACTGAAATAAAGTCTACCGTATGTGAGAGAGTAAAATAAACAGCAAAACCAGGAGGAATAAATAAATTCTAAAAATAAATACCATTTACAAAACAAGGGAAACAACTCAAGTCTATCGATCTATTTATTGTCATAGATAAATTTATTTAAAAAATTCAAAATCTCAAGATAGACCCTAACAGAGCGTCTTTTTGCATACCTATTTTTTTCTTTATTTGAAGTAATTTTGCATTTCACAATACATTATAATTACAAATATTAAAAAAATTATAATATTAATACAAAAAAATATCCCACAAAGGCATGGCCTGTGTGTGGGTATACATTTTATTTTAGGTTATAATAAAAGGGCTCTGGCAATAATACAATAGATATCAGAAATAAAATTAGATTAAAAGTTCTAATATAAACTACAAATATTTGATTTTAACAGAAAACAAAAAATTAAAAAGATGAAAATAAAAAATATATACCAAATATTACTACGTGACATGAGTTTTACGTTCAAAAGAAGAAGGTGCTTGGATCTGTTTTTTTTTTAATAATTTATAATACCGAATTAGATTAGATACCGGTCATTTCGAAGGCTGAAGAACATGAAGGAAAAAATACATAGCAAGTAAAAACGAAAAGTAGGAAGGAAACGTATTTCCTGGTTTTAAAAAACTTGAGAGTGGTTACATTGTAGCACCGATTCGTTGTTCATAGCGGTTGACAATAAGGTAAAGATAGCCATGACGTTATCCAGCCTCCACAGCAGAGTGGTATAAACAATTAGTCATGTTCTAGAAATAAAGTTACAATTTTACCAGTTCAATGAAAGTCATCACAAAACAAAATTAAACGGTCATCACTCCCTGTACCCTACCCTCTTCCGTCTAACATCATAATTTTCTCTATTCCCCAAATTTATGTCACTTTACGCACGATCTAATCTTGAATTCACGTTAAACGTATTTTAAGAATACCATTCATAAATTTCCATTGAAAGAAATTAAATCGTCCATATTATGTCTCAAACGAATGAATGAATACTTACGTTCATATAAAGCCAGTTTTCTCTTTTAAGCCTTTTTATCAGTTATTATTTCAGAACTACATTCTAGAGCAAATTACTAAATAATGCTTAAGCTATTACAAAGATAAGAACAGGATAACATTTCCATTACAGTATTGTAATAATGATGCCATATGGAGTTTGTACTACAAGTTTGTAATCATAGGAAAAAAAACATAGTCCATTAAGTACAACGATAACACTTATACAAAAAATACAATGAACCAATTATTGATAAATGTACAATGGATACTAAAATTCTAGCAAGAATTTGGATGCCAAAAATAAATCATATTTAGAAAATAAGAGAAATATATTTACAGAATTTGCAGAAATGTTTATTTGCTAAAGTGATTATGAAAAACAACACCATTTTTTGTAAAAAAAAAAAAACGTAGATTTAACAGTTTTTGAATGTGTACTGAAAAACGTAGTAACCTTTTTTATTTTAAGAAAATCTCTAAAGAGACAGAAGTCTCAGAGAAACAGCGTCTAAATTATTTTTTTAAATTATAGTTGTAAGACTCTGACGTTTACCATCGTTAGCCACATATTGACAATTATTTATATTTTTAAAATAATTTCATTATGTATTGTTTCAGTATACGAAAAATATGCTTTTAATTAATTTTTTCTTGGACGTAAAACTCGGGAAACGTGAGATAACATGTTTTCTCTTGTTGACGAAACAGCAATCACTCATAATATCGATAAATTTCAACTGAATTTTTTAGCATGGTAGATATTTTGTGTATTGGTGAATATCATAAATAAATTATCAATGACATAATAATATTTGATTTATTATTAGATTAAAACCAATATTTTTAGCTTTTCCACTTTATTTTTATTTGACCAGCGACCGGGTTTCGTCGTTACCGACATCATCAGACTGGTGATGCCGGTAACGACGAAACTCGGTCGCTGGTCAAATAAAAATAAAGTGGAAAAGCTAAAAATATTGGTTTTAATCTAATAATATATTAAAATGCAATTCCATCACGAAGTGTCAGTGTATAATATAAATCTATTAATACTTGATTGATAAAATAAATTTTTATTAAACGTTAAGTTTTTTTTAATAAAATTAAATAAGCATCTGTTAATAGTTAGTGAATGTCACGATCTAGATCTAGTTAACAAGAAGTTGAAAAACTTCTCTAGTTGATAAACTTTCCTCTCGAATTGTTAGGTGAAAAAAAGGTTGAAGAATGCTCGACTCACTGCCTATTGAACGCACTCTCCCATACTATTCAAGTCTGGGTAGAATTACAAACATTCCGTACCTAACGACTTTCCTTGACGAAAAAGACTTGAGGGAAATATAGTCAAATATGCCAGTCACTGGGCATAAGTCGTATTAATTGGCGTTTATGCCAAAAGAACGAAACGGTGTAAAGATGATTTTCCATTATTTTCTTTAAAATATTCAGTAAACTTTTAACTTTTCTTGATATTTTTATTTCAAAGCCTGAGCGCACAAACGCATCAATTACATTTTTCGCAGGAGAAAAAATAGAGCTTAAGATGACAAGGACATAAAACAGAATGGAGTTTTCGTGCCTATCCTTTGATGATTGAGAAGTTTACTTTTATAAGTTATAAATATGGAAAAATAAGTTTAAAAAAAACAAACGTTTCTAAGAAACACGGAAAAAATACCATTACTCACCACTGATGTAATTAATATCCGACTGAAGAGGCAAAATGTTATTTTTTTATATATTTTTTATTAGTATTCAAGTATTCTCCAATGATTTACGTATTATTTTTTTCCATCTTGATTCAAATATTTGATAATGTGTACATGCTTATATTATATATATATATACTTACAGCACTGAAGAATAAATAAATAACTCAAATTAAAACCCTTTGTAGAATCAGAAATCCTATTTCCTAATACACATATTTTGAAATACTTTATTAAATTCATAATATTAAATATTATTGAATGTGTATTTATTGTATAATAACCGAATATGCCAAAAATATAGAAAAACAGCAACAAAAAGGTATGCACAAAGCTTTTTAGATAAATATAATATTTTAATTTCAGCACACAAATAGTAAAATTTTAAAATAAAACATAATTTTAATTGCGAAACTTCGTTCCAAAATCCAATTTAGAATGGATAATTATTGTGTTTAACGACTTCAAAACAAAAGCCACAGCAGATAAACAAGGTATATTAAATCTGATATAATATGGAAATGTCCCTTCTCAATGTTTTACTATGCCAGACATATTTTACTGAAACTGAATGATCGCGAGGGGAAAAATAAAATATCGCTCTGTTATTGAGAATATTAATTTATCTCACAATCCAGTCTGAGATCTGCAATCGTTAAGTACTAAATATTCAAGATTCGCGTCACCTTGGCTTCGTCTCGGTTGTAAACATATAAACCGGTTTTCCGACATTCGATGTGATAATATTGCATTTATTTCCAATATGTCAATAATAAGAAGCGAAATGCACCGAATACTCAATGTTAACTATTTTTCAAGCGTCTACACACGATCACCTTGATTCGTGACCAAAGACTAATGATAATATTAGTCCGAATCACTTTTTCTTGCAAACATCCGCTTGCGATGAACTTGACTTTACGGCTATTATTGACTTTGACCGTACGATTTTCTTGTCTGATAGTGCTGATTCTTTGCAAATACAGTTTGAATACGTAGTAACTACCATATATTAAGCATTCTAGCTACGATAGTATGGTACTCAACAAAATAGTCACCATAAATATTAGGTGATGTTTTTACCCGCTCCGCAAAAAAATCTCCGGTTTTAATTTAGCTTTAATTATGACTTTATCCAAAATAACGTAAGCAATTTTAGTGAAAAAAGGAAAATTCTATGTTTTTAAATGATTATTACTTTTAATATTAACTTTATTCGTTACTTTTTTAACATATAGTAAAAATGCGATCTATAGCTACGCTGGAAAAAAATATAAGTTCACAGCGTAGCGCCACGGAGGTAGTATTTTACGAAAATGATGATACACAAAAATTATCCAAAATTATATTATTAAATACGTTTTTTCTGTTTTTTTTTTACTTTTTCGAAACGTGTTGAACTTTTTTATTACTGAGATAAAGTTAAGTGTATCAATAAGACACAGTGCAGTATACAACGCACATTCAATAGAATATTGCGCATTTGGTTGTCATTAAAATCATGTGCCATAATTAGAATAATAAAACATTTATAAATTTATTTCCTTCAAATGCTTTTAAAGTTTCATTTCATACTATAACCCTCCTGCAATATAACTCAGCACTTTAAAAATTATTAAAAACCGTGAAATGGACGCCGTAAATTTATATTTCCGGTCGATGAAACCGTCAGTACAGTATTTTTGTAAAATATAACATTTCGCCTGAGGAACTGAAATAATATTGTTAGGGGTGGTATTTTCAAACTCCGTTCTTATTCTTGCAAGCGAAAACGGATATAATAATAAAATATCTTATTGAATATAATCGTAATGGGTTATTAAAAAAGCAAAAGTAACAATGAAAGTTGGTTCATTAAAAAAATATATAAGTAACGACATTTTTTTCAAAAGCGCATTTTTTTTGGACAAATGATGTATTTTATTATGAGTTTGCTCCTATCGGAAAATTAAATCAATTTTTGAAATATGTAATTTGCAAAACGCAGATAAAATATTGACTGTGTATAAGTTTATTTGATGTGTAACGTTATTACTGGATGAAATAAAATTATATATTTCACCCATAGAAAACAATGTGTTTCTTCATAAAACATATGATGGTTTTATTGGTCCTACGTCTCGTTAGTGCAGTGTTTTATACTCGAGATATGATAAGTATTTGTTTGGTGTTAATCTGGCTAGATTTCAGCAATCACCAAATAAATGGTCAGACCATGTATCCATGTTAGTTTTTGACATGGATGTGTTTTAAATTTAAATAAATACCATTAACAAGAAATAATTTATGAACAACATTTAAAGTGAGTCCAAATACTTGTTCACAAATCTAGATTATCTACAATTATAGGAGTTATTCATATTATTTTTTTACATCTCAACATAGATGAAAAAGAATTTGAAAGTCTGAGAATTTACGGGGCTTACGACCGTCACAGGTTCATTTAAGTGATCACTTTACACACGCGTAAAATTCATTCGAAGAATTTGAGTAGTGTGGTTCTCAATCATGGGTAGAATTGGTGAATGTTACACGTGTGTGAAGTGATCACCTTTATTATATTCTTCTTCACCATATTCTTCTTCATATATGATGAGATGTCAAAAAATAATAATAAATAATTTATGTAATTTTGTAATAAATAAGATTAAGATATCAACTCAAGGATTTAATATTATTTATAAAAGTATATACCAGTTCAGTGCATTGACTGAGATAGTAACTGACCTCCGCATATGCAACCTAAACATATTACATGACAGTCGGTAAAAAATATATATTCCATAACAAGGAAGTTACTTTCGATAAAATACTTACTTCCGAGAAATCTAAACCTCATTCAAGGAGGATGTTTCATTGAAGCATACTCGTAAATATTACAAGCGGAAGGCGAAAAATTGTCAGAATGGACAATGTTAAAAAATGGAAAAATATGTGACGTAAGATACCCAATAAAAATAATATTCAATAAAACCGACTTAAAACATGATCAAGCATCACATTCAACGTTTTGAACGTCTAACGAAAACATGTTTATTTATAAATATATATAAAATATCAAGAAAAATAATATTCTCTTTGATGCAAAATTCGATATCAGCCTTCATTTTAACTGCTCTAAATATTTACCTGGTTGCAAATACTAGTTATTCGAGTATTTTACGAAAATAGCATTCCATATATTATTCTCAATAAGTATTGCCATGGCATGAAGTATTAAATTCATAAAACTTCTAAAGATCAGAGTTGAAATTAAATTCGTAAAAGTTAAAATATATTTTCCTAAGCCATTAAAATTCTTTGTAATATAAATACATAGAAGGGATGGCAGGTTAAATGGGTATAAAAAAAGGGTTGGGAGTCGATAAAAAGTTGGGGAAAACTGAACTACAGAAATAAATAACCCTTCAGAACCTTGAGACTTCGAACTGAGGGGATATATTAAGTTTAGCAGTGGACCAAGTTTCATTTGACCGGAGTTTTTGACACAAACCTAACATAATTTTTTGTAAACGATATCGTCAAAAGTTCAAACAAAACTTCAACAAAACCGTCCCTAGAGAAGGTTAGGAATAATCTATAATGGTGTCCACAGGTGGTTGTTTCCACCCCTTCCGGTTTAGGCTTGATATATGTTCATTTTCACACAAGGAAAATTCTACTATATATTATTACAACGTGGGATGATAAAAACAATGTAATTTACGATAAATGGGAGAATATCTTAACCTCTTTTCCTTTATTTCACTTTTCATACTTAAATACGTGTAATATCACAAACAATTTAATAATATTTTACGTTAAGACCATGATTGTTGTTTATTGTTTAAATAAATAATTCATATATTTTGCCTTGAATCAATGAAAGTAATGGCCGCACGTAAAATTTTCAATGGAATAAGTTTAATAATCAAAATAATAATGAAAATTTGCAAACTTCTACTACTAAGCCATTTTTATTAGTGTTTTAAAAAACCTTTTTAAAATATGTATTGTGTTTTATATGCGCCAGATTTAGCGCCTCGTTACTTACTGGAAATGGATGGATATAATACACAAGTTTGTTAATAAAAAGGAACGTATTACATTCCCCTCCCTTATGCGGCGTCTGGGCGTACGTACCATCGATTCTTTGTAGATTCGCTTTGTAAATTATTACAATACTTATTATTATCATTTTAATTTTTTTTTTTCATTATTGTCATTTGATAACTCTGAAATTCACGTTTAAATACAATCAGTCATAATAAGCCAGTCCCTGTATACTCGTACATTTGAAATAGCATAGTTCAAAAAAGATTTAAGTTTTGTACTGCATTTTATATGTTTAATAAAACAACAACAATTAATCTTTTTCCACATGCGAGTACGTTTCATTTTATTATTTTAGTTATAATCATTTCTCTCGTAATCGATATATTTCAACGACGTGGAAGATGAAATTCATCTATTATAATCAAAATTATAGGAAATTAAATAGTTAACAACTTTTTGATACGCTAATTAATTATTTTAAGAAAAATAAAACACATTTTTTCCGAGTTAACAAGATGATACTTCTTGTTGAGAAAAAAGTTGGAAAAAAATTGTGTTATATTTTTCTTAAAATAATTAATTCGCATATCAAAAAGTTGTGAACTATTCAATTTCCTATAATTTTGATAATAAATAATTATGGGTTTAATAAATTATTCAAAGCAACTAAGAAAGCTGTTTAGATGAGTGGTAAAAAAAACGAACAATGTCATTGTACTATACTTATATTTTTATCTTTCACAAAATCATCAAATTGTTCCGAAATATAAGTGGAAGTACATGACATAATAATACTAATGTAAATAGACGCCTTTTACCTCCATAAAGTGAGGCGAATAACCGGCATTGATTATTATTTGATTATTAATTGAATAATTCATTATTCATCAGCGATTAGCATCATTCATAGCTCCGCTGATTGGATTGCACGAATAACCGGCAATCAATAACCAACATTTTCTATAAATGATAGCAAGCGTCATCGCGTAACAACTTACATCCCACCTAGTAAATACGTCATATTTTCCTCTACAGGAATCATGCCTGGTACTTAATTAGAGCGGAATTGAAATTTATTGCTATGTTTGTGCATCGCAACGCATTTATTCATTTAAGTTTTTGAACTAAATTATGTTGCCTATTTATTCACTTTCCCTTATTAAGTAAACAGAGACGGCCAGTACCCAAAATTTTCGGCAGTGCATTTCACTTCAAAAATAGAAATATGTATATTTATAAAATAGGTCTCATAAAAATAATTTACTTTTCAACTTCCCGAAACAGCCACATTAACTTGTCTCTTTGATATATGTAGATGTGTGTGCAGTCCAAATTACCAGCGCTAACAGTACACAATACTTTTATGAAATTCCACAATGCATTGCTTACGCATCTCAGATAACTCAATTCAATTCAATTCAATTCATTTCAATTTATTCAATACTTATATTTGAGGCGTACACTTTTAAAGTACGCATGTTTAAAGTGACTTGTCGCCGAGGCACTTTTACGCATGCGCCGATAATGCACAGAGATGTAATTTCTTCACTGTTATAACGCATGATTTGCCCCTACGAGCGTAGTCTGTCTCGCTCATGTCACCGTTCTCAGAAATGAAAAGAATCTCATATTTTTATGGTACAGAATTATGCGCAAACCAAAATATGCACAGTTGCTCATTTACACTTACGCAAACGTATAGAAGACAATGGTTCTAGCGGGAACCTTTCTTTATACAAAAAAAATCCGAATGAAGAGAATCACGGATATTGATAAATTTAATTGCGTGGGGACTAGTATTGCAATGCACATATGCACATACTAAGAAACCGCGTGTGGCGATAAGGTATATATAAGTTTTGAAACAACTAATACATATATGCACAGTATACGGACGCATGCCGGATTATTTCACTTCGTATGAAAAAAAAATTCAACACAAATCGAAACAACGCATATCGAGTAGACGCAAAGCAACCTTATGTTAGTAGGGGTATATGTAAATACCACAATTTTACACTCCATGTTTGATCTTCAACTATTACTTTATTAGGAACATACATACATGGAAATATGACCTTGTTCGGGATTAACATAATGTAGCCCTTAGGGGATATCCCGAGATTTGTTCGAAAGGGTTATATTTTCGATAAATAAATAGTATGAATAGAGAGCCGAGAATTCGTACCGTGGACACTTCATTTCCGTTGAAACTACGCTATTCACCGGTGAGATGATGATCAAAAGTCGTTTTTGTGAGTTGTAAACAAGAATACAATATGGATATTTTACCACAAAAGCATACAAACATATATTAAGGATATAAATCGTATCCACTAGTATTAGGCAAGTAGAATTTAAAAAAGGTTATTTAAATGTAAGTGAATTCAAATTCTATCCATTTCAACCGAAAATCTGTAAGTGAATAACTAATCTTAGGACAAAATCAATAAAAAATCGTATATTTTATATGTTGTGAACACATTTAAAAAAATACCACTGATTTAAAAATACAAATAATCAACTCCGAATAACTAGGACAACAAATAAAAGCTGGCGAAATTTTCCAGACAAACAAAAATAAAAACGAATAATGGTTCAAATGGCGGAAAATCACGTTAGTGTTTATTTTCAGCACCAACAAAAAATATTGATCATTGGTTCGAATTCTAATATTTTCAGATTTGAGTTGGATCCCATAGTTGTTAAAATCCAAACAACAACAAAAAAACGATAAAAAATATTTCAAAGCATTTATAAAAATTACTCTCCCTCATAAAACCCTAATTTTGTAAAGGAATACTTGCAAAAAACTTAACCAGTTTTTTGGTAGCACATACCTTACAAACCTTTGGAAGGGATTCGTTTACACTGAATTTTGAGAAAAATCTTCAAGGATAGTAAAATACAAAAAGGAAGCTTACTTAAAAACTCATCTTAAAGAAGCCATCGAATATTTTGTTGTCGTAAAATTTCATTGCATGCGTAACTAATTCTAACAGCAAGGTAACTTTGGCGATTAAAATACAGTTACAGTTTTCACTTTGAAATTCACTGCTTCGCCGTTTGCAATCAATCAGTGTGCCTGATTAGACCAATAAAACCGAATCAAATCGTGTCACGTGATTTGAGAATATTTGAGCCGAGAAAATTGCGATGTTTATTTTGTGACGTATTTGGTCATTTTGATAGGAGTATCTAGAATTGCCAGGAAGTTCCTGAAATGCATAACGACTTTTACAGAACGTACGTAATTAAAGCATTGCACGCTCCTAATGTTTTACGTGTTGATTCAAGTTTATTGCATAAATGTGTTGGTATTGAAATACACATGAATATGGCAGTTGAATTAATAAAATGTTTTTTTTCAACTTTGAGAAGAATTTGATCATCCGAACTAAAGGATTTAGATGGTTAGGATAATAAATAAATCCATAGAAAACCACAGGTTATACACAATTATAATATATATATTTTTAAATTCATCTAGCATTTTAAAATGTTATTTTTTAATACAGCATGTAGCAAATGAAATAAAATTCTAATACTACAAGAAGAGTTCATAAAATTAACGTTGTTATTATTATTTTTTATTATATTTAATATTGATGTTTTTTTGAAGTTATACCAAGAAATTCAGTCGAACCATACAAATAAAAACACACTTTTATAAATATTCATAAAAAAGGTAAAAAGATAAACATTATTTTAACATTTTTATTTCGTTAATTATTACTTTTAAAATACATTTATAAAAGAACTATCGTATTGCACAATTATTGATATTTCTATCCGCGTTTTATCGCTCTTCCTGTCATTCAATATTGTTTGGCAACAAAAAAATCATCAAAAGATGTAGTAGATTTCGAAGAGACAATTTCATCAATTATTTTGCTTTCCTTTTAGAAATCAGCAGAAGGGCTGAAGACGTTTATTTTGCTCTTAACGCTTCAGAAAATAAATCCGGAGAGAAAACAATGAGTTTCTTAACCGGAATAAGTTTCGCTCGGGCGCAGGAAATCTGGAGTTAGCGTTTTGTAGCCAACATTTCAAAATACACAATCGGACGTGAAATTGTAACCGCTATGCGCTACCAAGAAAAGGGGTTTATAATTTAGATTAAATTAACTCATTCTGTTATCTTTTTACTAAAAATAGAATTAACGGTATGCGTAAAGTATGTATTAATGTTTGAAGCATTTTGAAACAAATTTACAATATTACTTTTCGAGCATAAATTTTCATATAACAAACGATTTTTACATAAAAATAAATAAGGTTAAAAAAACAAATTGAAAAAACATATTCAAGCACCATACTTAATTAAAATACCTTACAAATTCATGTGCGTATGATGTGGAATGCTGTATCCAAACTTAAGTCATATTAAAATGAATTAAAAATAAATTTTATAAAAGCTGTATTATTTCAATGAACGGTTCAGAACAAATAATAAAAATATAACATTAAACCATTAAGAATATTCAATTGTACATTAACTTCATTAATATTTATCGAATTTTTGGACCACAGGTGCACTTGAATAATAAAAAAAAATCATAACCTTAAATAAAATTAATTGATACGCACCAAATGTATATTTTGATAATGAAGTATTTACGAAGACTTACTAAGACGGGTACTATAATTAATAACGACACACCTTATGAAGACTAAAATTATACTTATTGTAAAAAATTAAATTCTGAAGCAAAAAAAGTTTCTCGACTTGAGAGTAAATTTAAACCTGGGATTTGTGTGATAATTAATGATCGGTGAGCTTTAATGTCGTGTGTGGGAGAGAATTAGACTGCGAGAACGGATATAAAGGATTTAAATCAATTAAGCATCAAGTGACAGGCGCTGGGGCGTATTTGTGAAGAACAACCAGGAAACTGGCGTCGGCGTCGTCGGATTGTCCTTTGTAAAGTCATTGAAAAAGTATTTTTTAAATTTTATTAAAATTTCGTTGTATCTTTCTCATTCCAAACTTTCAAAACTGCTGACAGGTCTCACAATAGGTCTAGCGGGTTATTAATTTCAGAAGAAAAAAGACCGCTGATGGATTTTATTTTTATAAAACGCTGAAAAAACAAACCGCTCTACAGAAATTTTTAAAGTATTTTTTTAATATTCCCGAGAACAGAGTTGTTATTTTTTTAATATAGCTGCTTTTATTCCCTGGACCTGGACTAACTATCAAAAATCATCCAATATTTTATAAATAAAAGTATATCCAATGTTTAAAAATTTCCAAATTGTAAAAAAATATGGGTGACATAAGTAGGTACTTTTTATTATTATTTAAGCGTGTTTGCATACTTATAACAAAACAGAAAAGCGAAAAACAATAATTTAGTGTTTTCTCGCTATTATAAATTTAATTTACCATGAACTTATCATTTATCTCAGGCCTGGCCAACCCGCGGCCCGCAACGCCTTTACGTGTGGCTTGCGGTCAGGTGATGTTTTTTTTGTATATTATTTATTTTATGATGAAGTATATTACTATTTAAGAACTTTTTGTAGTTGAATTTGTACAATTTCAACTACAAAAATACAATTTCAAAAGAAAAATTTCCGAAAATAAGATTTTTTGTTAAAAAAATTATTAGTGCCTTTGGATCCAAAACGTTTGTGAAGCGTTTTTTTTTAAATTATATATAATTATAAAAAAATCAGGGCGTCAATAATAGATGTTAATCTGGAAAATCAGTTAAGGTGTGTTTCAAGTATTGAAATAGATTTTCATATTCTAAATTATATGAGCATTTTTCATTTTTGTGTGAAAAAATCGATAATCTACAAATGAAATATAAGATTTTGAAAAAAAAAATTGGTTACTAAATTGGCACGTTTTTTTGTATATCATCTTTAAAAGGTGTTGTTTTATAATTTAGACTGAAAAGCTATGAAGAAATCACAACCAAAAAATTGTAAAAAAATTGTAAAAGAACTGATAATTTCTGACTAGAAAGATTTGGCTGCTCGCTACTGTATTTATATATAAATATATATAAATATGTATATGTATATATATATATATATATATATATATATATATATATATATATATATATATATATATATATATATGTGTATACATTTATATATATTTTTTGTATAATGTTTGTATGTGTGGCCCTTTAGGAAATTTTAGGTCGTCAATGCGGCCCGGGATGTAATTCGGGTTGGCCAGGCCTGATTTATCTACATGTATTTAACGATAATTCAATACTGCATTGATCAACTGCAGTTCTTACACTTTATTTACACAACAAAACGTAGTTATAAGGGATAAGATTTAAATACATATTTCCACTAATAAAAAAGTACGAAAAAAAAATGTATGTCATTTTAATGGAATGAATTTATTGGTTTTATTAATGGCAGAAATAACCTACGTCCAATTGAATCAATGAAGGTTAAATGCATTTACAGATCCACTGTGTTTACGCTGACAAAGAGTAAGTAAAAGGATCATGACTAATAAGAACCCGAAAGTACATAATCGAACAATCGATATATATATAAAATATATATATATATATATATATATATATATATATATATATATATATATATATATATATATATATATATATATATATATATATATATATATATATATATATATATATATATATAATATGTATATATGTATATATATATATATATATATATATATATATATATATATATAGATATATATATATATATATATATATATATATATATATATATATATATATATATATATATATATATATATATATATATATATACATATATTTATATATTATATATTAATATACACATCTCTTAAAATAAAATATAAATATAAATAAAATATTTTCTCATATTCAACTTATTTCATAAAATTCGTATTGGTAGGATTTAATATATTTTTACCGTCTTAATACACGTCCTTTGAAATGGTTATATTTCTTCCTTGAAGACGGTATCACCATACCGAAGCGAATGGTAGAAGCGATTTTATCAATGACGATTTTAATTAAGGCTTCGAGTAAGATTAATATCGGTGGTACCTTTACAGACGGCGCAAATGAAAATTGATTAAGTTGAAATCTGAGCCGAGAACCGTTCGAGAAAAAAGACGTAAAATATGAAAGGAACCTAACTATTATAATAAATAATAAAATTTGTAAAAAAGAAAGATAAATCTGTATGTATTATTCATTTAAAGTACGACAAATAAAAATTAATCGTTGAATATAACAGCTCAGTCCGACATCATGCTATAAATAAATACAATTACAATAACAATTTACGAGTTAAAAAATATACAATAAATATTTTTTTAAACAAAGATCAGTTTTTTTTTCAGAATTACAGCGGTATTCGTAAGTGGTAGGTTAATCACCAAAGGTAGACGAATTTAAATAGTTGAGCCGTCAAAAAGTGTCAAAATAATAATGAAGCTAATGATGATAAATGTAGATTTCAAAAACGTTTGCCTTGATCTCTAATTTTACCTGTATCATTGTTTAAAGAATTACGTAATACACACATCATTAAAATACTGCATATATGTATATTTACCAAATACTCGTGTTTTTACACTGCTGAGCTTGCGATTATAATTTTATTTCGATGTTTTTAGGTTTTTTAATTACAATAGTATAAAACTGAACGCGTTTGATTTTCTTTAAATACGTTAAATACTAATTTGTTATTTTGTGCCAATAATGAGCATATGTATCTTCTTCTAACTTTTATCCGCACCCAATGGTGCATAGGGCACTGCATCATATTGACGCGGTGTTATCTTGATCGTTACTTACATGAAGGTAACGTGATCACTCCTGTGCGTCGTGGACCAGTTCAGGGTAATATGAACTAAATATTAGAGAGTAAAACCACCAATATTTATTTTCACACCCCCCTGGGAATTGAACCCGGGACCTCGAGCACAGTAGCTACACACGTTAACCATTACACCACGGAGGTGGACTGTGTATCTAGACGTTATATTATACTCTTGAAACTTTAATTACCTTCTGGTCCGTGGGAATCGAACAGCTTTCTGAAAGGTACAAATATCGAGCATTGCGATAACAACACAGAGGCGAAAGCATACAACGCATACAGCACAACGTCCATATGGAAAAACCATGCAAACCTGTATTTGTACTGAATTTGAGACTTCCGACGGATGCGGATGGCGTGCCTCCTCCTGGCGACAGAGCACATGTTGTTGTTGACTTCCGGTCCGCTCGGCTCGTCGCCGGAAACGTCCGAATGCATGTGACGTCACCGCGGGGATCGCCGGCGTGTTTTCCAATTTGCCGGCTAAATGACATTGGAAGTAACCGAACTGGGCGCGAGATGCACACGACAGACGCGGCGTGCAAACGGCGATTTAAACGTTAAACTGCACTCGTAAATCATCGCGATCATTCGGTGGTCTTGAAACAATGACGGAAACATCGTGGCCGTGATTATTACACTGAATTTGGAACATTACGTCAGTAATTTAAACACAATTTTACATTTAATATTGTCCAACCCGAATAATACACTACATATCAAATAAAATTAAGAGCACATTAATTGATTCAGCAGTCACTATATAGTAATATATATATATACGTATTAAATTTAAGTTTTACTTGGTAAATACCACCATTTCTTAAAATCTACTGAGACGTGTGTTTCGATGCTCCTAAAAATTCTTACATAATACGAAAATTCATAAACTGGAACATTTTGAAACAATAGAAATTCATGAAAACGTAATTAAAATGATCCCATAATTAACAATATGACAATTACTAAAGCTTTATCAGTATTTTTTATATTCCCAATGATAAAATTTAAAAATAATAATAATAAGAATCAGTTCCTACCCCCTCGTCATCCTTCAGCGCCCTAAGGACAGAACTATAAAATTTAGATTGAGCTTCACATACGGTGTTTGAAAATGATGTATCGGAACACGTGTCACAACAGATTCTATGAAAAAGTGTTATTTGCCAAGTAAAACCACAAAGTGACTGCCGAATCAATTGATTAAATTATTATGATTATATCTCTAAACACGTCAAGATGTCAAAGTGTGATTTTTTTAATGTTTCCAATTAAGATCTCCCAGTTTATGCATGGCAATTCGGAATCCGTTTCGGAAAACTTTTTTTAGAAATAAAAATCAACAAAATATCTTTGCGTCATTAAAATAAGTAACTGGGAGAAAATTACGAGCAAAAAATGACACCTTTGTATATAAATATGAAATTATTTCACATAAAAAGCAAGTATTATGGCATTTTCCACCAACCCTTCCCTTATCTGAAAGACTGCAAGATTAGCACATATTCCGAGGTTCCCTTAAGATAGATTAATTGTATTCACAAATACGTTATTGTAAACATTGTTATAATTTTTTAAACATCATAGCACAGTGCATTCTATTAAATTTTGTGTACAAATATTTTATCTTAAAATTATATTAAACATTGTTTATTCTTGGACAAAACAATAATTAATGTTAAGTCGATGGTTTACTTTCCTTTGGGTATAGCGTCAGATTAATTAGTAATATTTGTCACATCTAGCTCGGTTCCGTTAGGAACACATAGCCATCGAACATATTTATAAAATATATCGTACAAAGGAAGATTTAAAGTTATTATGTATAAATATAGAATTTAACGAGCAAAACCAAAAAAGTTTTTTTCACTTAAACTGAGGCTAAAATTATTCAGAAAAACTATTTTTATTTTTTTTTAAAGCGGGATTGTCATTAATATTTTTTTTACGGAGCGGGTAAAAATATGACCACAGATAGAACAGCGCCAGTCGTCGTATGTAATGCAAAGTAAAAATCGTCAAATATTAATTGCATTCAATTGTCATCCTTTTAAATGTAACATTTGCCTAAATATAGCTATACCTTAGTTTAAATTCCAACTTAATTCGAACAAATTGAGAGATCCGTATATACCTACATATATTTTTATAAGTTAACGTAATTCAAATAACACGGAGTTTTTTTTAAGATGTGCTGCTTAAAGCAGAAGAAAATCAATGGAATAATTCTATTCCCAGTGAAACAAATCGGATTAAAGTACCTTAAGCCTTATCTAGTATCCTTGTTTGTGAGATGTATTGGAAAATAGTAAACTCACTAACGAAGATGTTAAATATATGTGGCAGTTTCAAGTAACACGTTTTACAGATTTACGAAAACAGTTGAAAACTAATGCAAGTATATAATGATAAAAAAAACCTCGTAAAAAAATAATAAAAAAACACATTTTTTACATCAAGGAGACATCGCCTATTTGTGAAGACCGGTAAGCATCCCTGAAATTGTAAATACAGGTGAATTTTGTATTAGTTTATCACCATAAATAGCCCACCACCGTAGGTTTAAGCATATATAACCAAAATAACGTAAAATGTGTATATTTAAACTAAGTACATTTAAGCAGACTTCGATTTTCTCTCATCTGAACGTCTCAACTTCACACATTAAATTTTTAAGGTGTCTCAAAAAATGGGTATGTCGATAATTTCATGTCTTTCACGACGCAACATTCGAGCAGCAAATTTATATATTTTAGGATTGTTTCATCGTACGTGCTTAAACAATGTTTACCAGCCTTTGTCATTTATAGCAATTTAGCTTATCTCGACCTGGTAATGACTGTTAAATATTTATATGTACTCGTTTCTTGGTAACGCCAAATTAACATTATCCGCTTCATGAGCATCTTGGGGATTACAAATTAATAAATAAACCAACTTATGTGAAAGTACAATAGATACCTATTATTTAGATAAGAATCATGTGAAGTACCTACTAAATGCTTGTGATATTTACATGCGATATTACGAGGTCGTTAATTTACTAATATCTGCTTAATCTAAGGGGAAAATGGTAAGATCAAAGTGTAGAATGAAAGCGAACGTACGAGTACGCGTATGGAATGAGTAAATAAAAAACGCAAATATTCGAAATGAGTTTTTAAGGTAAAGAATCCATGATATTCTTTTATAATCCGTAATTTTATATACAAGTATCGGATGGGAGCGGAGATTTTTAATATGTGTTAGAGTACGTAAAGCTTATTTTATAAGTCATAAATAAATATCCACCGTCACACCCTGAAATGACTTTTTCAGATATATTAAGATCCTGGATATTAGAAAATTATACATTAAAGAAATACTAATCCTTTTTTGGAAAGGAAATAAAAAAATGATGCGAAAAGAATATAGGTACATACGTGATCTGCAATAATCATGTTGACCTATCTATACACACGAGCTGTTTAGAAGTAAAATTTAAGTATCCTTATTTTATAAATATTCAATTAATTGCCTTTAATTAATGAAAAATGTAAAAGGGTTCATTTGGTTCTTCGACTTTTATTGGTTGAGATAAGGTGGCATCAGAGTTGATCTGGTGATTGTAGCTATCCATATTATCCAATTACACGAAACAATAAACGTATTGTAATTATACTGCCTCAACGCAGACATTTCGTAAAGATCCGAATAACACATTATTGTGTATTTGTACTCGTGATTTTATCCACATAAATATTATTATATAAGTATAGAGTTTCCTAGGCGCTGATTAGAAGAGCTAAAAATAATGAGAGTCGTTAAAAGTAACGAGATATCAATATAACACCTTAAAAAATGGAGTAATTTATTCAGATTGGACAATGCAGTAAATTTTCATTAATGATCGTTACTGACTTTACGATGTTGAGTCTGCTCATTCCGCAACAAGACGATAATGCGAATAAAATCGTAAAAGTATTTTCCTTCAAACATAACAACCAGTTTAAGTACGTGTACGCACCTTAATCTAGATTTATGGCGCTCATGAGAATTTTAGCTACGAGAAATATTTTGAATTAATAATAAATAGCAATGAAGGGTGCAGATATAACTCAAACTTTACGATCCAATCGGGGATATATTGTCAAAACAGAATCGTATATAACACTTTGTACGTACGTATTTGATCGCTTTACAAGCTTAGGCATTAGGTATTTAGCTTTCTATCCTGACACTAGGCCATAGTGAGCCTACAGAACGCGGTATTAAACACCATGTACCAGCTTTCGTGCTGGGGACTGCATTAGCAGTAATATCATTAAACTGGCCAAAATCTACTCTACGGATACTGTTATACGTAAATCGATAAATTGTTGATAATTTAAAGTGTTTATAAATTACATAGTAAAAACGTAGCTTTGACTAGTTGCATCGAATCCGCGGTAGGGAGGATTAGTAACCAGTTGCTTATACCATTCATAGTAGGAATTATTGATAATCAGATAATCGATCGCCTTCAATTTGACTCAGAAATATTTACTATCATTATTAAAAATGCATGTTTTTTTAACGTTATAATAATAGATTCTTTGGGACCTTTTTTAAGTCTTACGAAATGCCATATCACGATTGTACGCCATTTTATACAAATGTCTGACAAATGCAAATACCACACCTCAGAAACATTTGGAATTAAAAATGTACAGTGACTATTCCACCAGCGCTACATTTTAATGCTAAAGAATATTATTTTATTACTTTGTATTTTTTTAACCTTATAAAATGAAACAATTTTGTTTTTAACAAAATTTTTATTGGCATATTTTTTGTCCAAATGGTTTCGACAAGAACCTTTTCATCAGAGTTAAACATGTACTATTGTTGAAACTGGTTGAAGAAAGAATGTACCAATAAGAAGTGATTGAATTTTTTTTTATTTTATAAAGTTTTTAAAATATGGCACAAAGTAGCTACGAAAACATTCTAAAAAGTTGTATTGTTTTGCTTATTGGCGTATGGTTCCCAATTGTGGAACAATGGAATAAAAATAAAAATAAATATTTTGGGCATAAATAAAAATATTTTGGGTATTCAACTATCATTAGTGTATGATATTTTGGTGGCAGGGTATCTGCTCGGCGACGGAGTAGGAATATACTTTGTGAATTAGGTAAGAGGCTTAAGTATCGAGTCGCCGACGGCATTTCAATATTTGTATGTGTATGGTCACGCTACAACGTTTTGTTCCCAACATTAGGCATGTTATTATTGTGTGCATATTTCGGTTAGTTATTGATTAAACCTAAATTGGGTCGCGTTAGACAGGCACACAAAAATATCGTTCGTTTGCAAGAACAACTTCAACTTCGGAAATAAAAGTGCGGTGTTTTTTTTTAAGTATTTAGGATAAATCCACACCATTAGCTATTCTTTTTCTACTTATAACAAGAGTATGTCCTCCTTAACTTCCCTATATCTAATGCGGTAATATTCTTCAAATGATTATTCAGCGCGCCCTGTGTATCCCATGAAATACTTTCTATATAAACATTAATATCAATATTTTTTACTGATATCTCAAACACGGATAAAGAAGGATAAAAAAGTCTGAACAAGGCTTACGATCTCTTATTAGCTGATGATGAAGACTCTTAACATATATTACATAAGGTTTCTGTGCATAAAAACATACTAATTTCGACCATAGATGTCGCATAAGAAATAGTTTACAAAAGATCTTTCAATTGAAGCGCAAATATAACTTCCCAAATTTGAATAGTGGTTGTCAATCATAAGTAGAATGGTATATGTTACACAGTGTTAAAGTTATCACTTAAACTACCCAATGACAGATAGTACGCCCTGTAAATACCCAGACTTCCATATTCTTCTCCATAAAAAGAAATAATTTATTTCATTCAATTATTCTTAAATAGTAAAGCTACTTGACTATATTTGGTAAAAAGTCATTACGATTCAAAAGCATCTCATGAAAAATCACGAATTTTGAATTATGACCCTATTATCGCAAGTGAACAATATATGCCTACTGTGTTGCACCATATGCTATAAACTATTATTAAACCATTATTTTAGCTGCGGATGTACTGGAATGTATGTGGAGCAGGGAAATTTTCGTAAACAAACTTTATCCAAAATTATATTTTGTCAGAAACCGTTTATTTTATCATAATTGTTCGACCATTTGGATTTCGCGAGTCCAATATAGCTAGACTGAATGATTTTTAAATTAAATCAAATCTCATTACAATATGTATTCCCAATTTCTAAAGAAAACGACGCACTTGTTCTAACAATCTTATAATCTTCTAATTGAATTAATTTATATTGTTTCGTCTTTCTAGAGCAGCTTTGTAAATAAGCATGATTAATGTTTAAATTGTGTAATGAATTAAAGGGAAATAATAAATAATGCCAAAAAATATATATAATAATTTCCCAACCATACATGTAAAAACAGGACTTTCATGGAGTAAATTCTCTTTAAAATAGTGTGCAGAGCAGTGGGTCTCAAACAGTTTTTCTTGCTCACCACTTCAAAAAAGACTTCAAACTCGCGAACTATTGCGAGAATGATAAATACAAAAATTTAATCAATGTTTTTTAAACATTTATTACCACCGAAATACAGTTCTAATGACGGTGAAAATCAGTTTAATGTGATTTTTTTTTGCACAACTGAGAAAATCTGGTCAGCTTCAGTCTCTAACTGTCTACGAGTTAAAGTCTGTGACGGTGTTTAATTTTAGATTTTTACTGATTAAATTATCTCAGTCAAAAGATTGCCGCGAGTAACCCTTGGTTCATAATCAAGTTGAGTCAGTGACGAAGTTTGGTTGTAGTATTTTACCGATTAAATTATTAAAGTCAAGATATTGGCGCGAGTACCTCTTGATAGTCATCGAGTTGAAGTCTGTGAAGATATTTGGTTTTAGATTTTTACTGATTAAATTATCTAGTCAAGAGATTGCCGCGAGTACCTCTAGGTGCAAGTTCGCGTACCCCTGAGGAGACGCGTATCACTAATGGATCATTATCAGACAGAAGGAATATCTTATTTAACATACTCAATCTATAAATGATTGTATTGACTCGTTTTGTGTTTATAATAGCCGATATAATCAATGTTTTCATTCATCATTTTCTCGTGGAAAATTCGCTTTCGTAAATACGTTATTTTCGTAAGTTGGTAATGAATGACGTCACAGAAACAATGGACTTATATTAATATTGGTTACACTGCTAAATTATTGTTGGCTCTATTTGTTGATGTCTATGGTGCACCATCCCACCCCCCCCCCCTTTCCTCATATTTGTATAACACAAATGTTTGTGTAGTGGTAAACAAACAATCCACACTTCTACCATTACAGCTCTATAAACCATAGACAATAAACCATATGACGTCATAAAACGTTCGATGACGGAAATTTGATGACAAGTTTTTCGTTTTATTCAAATATCTAAAGTTCAAACCTTAATGTCTCCCTTAGTTCTCTACAGATTTCAATAAGAATTTTATCGATACTCTTGTGATTTTTCTTATTAATTTCTAGCCAATAAACCAACATCGTGACAAAAATCTATTGGGAAACACTGGTCTAGAGTAAAGAGAATATATCAGCTATACACACACAATGTACCCGCGCGCACCCTGTCATTGGAAAAATAAACAATACGACAACAGTATATTTACGTTTTAAGAAAACAAAGTTAGAAGGTATCAGTACAACCTTCAAATTATCCATTAAAACTTGAAGCGATTAATTCGATACGAAAACAATTTTCATTGTGTGTCTAGCTTTTAAATGAGTTTACTGACAACAGAAACAGGATAACAATCAATTAAATCAGTAAATAAATACGACTTAATCCATGACGAGCTAAATTTACACGAAATACAATACAAAACGGTTGTTTCATTTTCTATCTAAATAAATATGAGCGACTAATGCATACGTTATAAGAAAGTACCCTTTATCATTAAAATAATTGTATAATAACGTTAAAAAAAATAACTAACTACCTTACCATCACACTACTTTCTGGAGGCGTAGGCAGAGAGAGTAGAACGCTACACCAATCTATCTTTGCAAACATTTTTCGCCTCTTCCAAATTCATCTCTTCATGCAAACCCGCTGATTATTCCGACCCCTGACCTGACCACTTTCAAGTATTTTAAATACTTGATCCTGCCAAGTTTTTCTCGGTCTTCCTCTGCTTCTATTACCAAACACATTCGCCTCATTTTTTTACTATTCCTTCTTCACTCATTCGACTCACATGCCCAACTATCTCAACACCAATAATTTCATCAGTAATGTTTATTTAAGCTTCAAAAACTTTGTCAACTCAAAAAAAAATATTATCATTTAGATAGTTGTAGGAACACTTTTTGCCTCTTCCACATTCATGCAGCGCCTTATACATACATACCCAACATAGCTGAATTAATCCAGTAGACTGCTTCATTAATGATTGGCGATGAGGAAAATAGTTTATTTTACATAAATCTACAAAACTTTGTTTGAATTAGGTAGGTAGGTGCCTACGGGAAAACTAAAAGCAATAACGATCTTTGCTGAAAGTTATGTTTGTGTTCGCCGTGCTAATCTCACGTACAGCAAAAGTTGTCGTTTCATACAATAACTAACTTAGTCTTGGAAATCTATCGATATGAACTTAGTTGGTGTCTCATACTATCTGCTTGTAACATGGTGTTTTAAGTAACAGTGTTTATATTATTTTGCCAACAAAAAGTAGCCTAAATAAAATAAAGCATGTTACAATTTAACGAGTAAGTTTATGGTCCCGTGGGTGTTTCGCAGACTTCTTTTCCTGAGTTTTGTGGTTTGATCCCTAACCGTATCAAAACTAGATTTCCACTTTCTAAAATAAAAGGTATTACTTCTATCAATTGAAAAATAAATACGTATTTGTATTTGTATTTGTTTATTGAGAACACTAAAACATATTTTAAAAACTAAATGCATTATTTTTAAATGATTTTATACCATCTTTAAAAACTATATTTATGCCTCATTATGATGATGACTTATCATACGCCTTAAGTCAGGCCTGGCCAACCTAAATTGCACCCCGGGCCGCATTGATGACCTAAAATTTTTCCAAGGGCCGCATACAGACATCAGAGTTTTTTTTTATAACAACGGACTTCATACTTTTTTTTTTGAAGTATTATAAATAATTTGAATGCATGGTTAATCAGAAAGTAAAATCAAGAGTAATTTTGAAAAAAAAAACATTACTACGACCAGATGTGAGAAGAAAACACATCGAACCAACAAAAAATGTATTTGTTTTGTAGTAAACATTAAGAAAAATTTTAACAACCAAAATTATTGATTAGGACACAAATCAAACAATATTACGAATTTTATTTTCACTTTATCAAACCAATTTATCAAAAGCCACTCAGTACGAGATTTGACTTTATATTCGCTTAGTTATTTTTTCTAAATCTATTTTAGTAGTTGAAGTTGCACACCTCAACTATTTTTCGAGATTTACGTCTGTTATTGACGCCTTATTTTTATTTTTATTTTTTCATTTTGGTAAAAAAGCTCCACAAACGTAAGTAGATCCAAAGGCACTATTTTTTTTAATGCAAAACATCTTATATCAGGAAATTTTGTTGTTGCTATGCAATTACTATAAAATTCTGTTGTTGTTTTTTATACAATCTCAAGAGACTCGAATAAATTAGAAGTGACCAAATACGGATATGCAATCCCAAGTGCCCTAGCCGGTCATTCCCCTTCACTGCATGTAATTGGCGACCAAGTCGACACCACATCGATCCGCCGCAATGCCTTATGTATCATCTGAATGCGGATAATACATCGCATCAAAATAACTAGGTAAAAGAAAATATATTAATTTTTAAATTTCTTCGTATAGATTGAGATATAATTAAAATCTTGAAAAAATATGCAAAATCAAAATGCTTTCTTGCCCAAGAAAGGATTTTGATAAGATAGAAATGTAAACCAAGCTGAAGAATATTTGTAGGTACAGTAATCCGTTCAATGAAATAATGTGCAAGAAAATACGATTGTATCCACGGAGTACAGAAATAAAACCGGACCGCTTAAAATAGTGTTCATATCTTCACGTCTAGGCCAGATCAAGGCCGGTGGAGCTAGACCAGGGTTACCGATTTGTTTAGGAAGAAAAACTGTCAAGCTCCAGTGAATGTGGTAAAAAAAATTAACTTACGACATTTTTTACTTCGAGTGTTTGAAAACTAGACAAGCATTTTGAAAACCAAGGCGTCCGGTCTAAACCAGACTTTTATTTTATTTTATTTTTTTAAACGGCTTATGCCTTTAACGAGATTAATATAAATAAAATATCCAATAAATAATACTTTAACAAAAAGACGTAACAATAATATAAACTTAAATAACAAATTGTATCCTTTTATCGCAAGCACCGATAAATACATGTCTCCCACACACACTTTCAGCAAACAGCGAGAGAGAGTGAAAGACAACGTTTAAATTTATCTATTATAACATGGAGAAAAAATGCTGGGAAAGTACAGATTTCCAGGTGGATAACTATATTTTAAATGAAAAATTTCGTTCTCAAAAGCGTTGATTAACATGTGATGCTGCGGAATCGGAGAGAACATGGTATAATTTGCAGATTTCTGCCTGGTCCTCTCCGATGCACGCTAAGCTTTATTCGATTAAGGAGATCAGGGCTGTCCAAAAATTTGTTAAATTTTTTATTTAACAAGACCAAATCTATAATTTCCCTTCTATCACTAAGATTTATTTATTCTAACCGCTTCATTATGCAAAGCTTTCAAGGTCTAACCCTGGTACAGGGTAACGGTTATTTGCAAAAAGACATCAGTTATTTGGCTAATGTACTGACAAGCAATCGCATCGCTAACACGCCGTGCGCGTGATGTCAATTCTTATTTAAACTACGTATATTATAATTAATAAACCCAGATATTTTGGTCACAGTGTTGGCAAACTATACCGATAATGAAAGTCATGCAAGGTCAACCTAAATATTTCTGACGTTAAGAGGATCTTCTTTTTACCAAAGAGGTCTATTTTGAGCCTAAAATAGATCTCCTAGCTAACTTGGAACATAAAAAAAACATGTTTTATATTTCAATTCATACAAATAAGAGCTACTTCGATTTCGATTGCAATAGCAATACGTTCAATATGTAGTTTAATCGCATAAAATAAAATTAACCCAATAATATGCTGCTTTAATTTTTACTGATATTTTTATTATCCCTACTTATATGCATATTCATAGGACTGCATTGAATTTGTGTAGTCTTATCTTGATATTACATAAAAGCAGGCTGAATAGTCAAACACTCCAATTATTATCAGAGTGTAAGACTATTGCTAGTATGAATATGCCTGCTAATATGTATGTGTGTAAGTATTAATACACATTAAAATGTAATAATATCGTAGAATGTAAATATAAATATAGATAGAAGATATAAGCCTGGGGATTCCAGGGCTTGCGACCTGGCTTTAAGCCCTGGATGCTCTGGACTTTTTCGTATAAAAACGATAGATTTGTCCGAGCTTTGTCTCAGTTGTGACAATAATAATACAAGAAAGCCCAATAAACCTTCAATAATGAAAGAATATATACATAACTAATTCTGTATTCTTTTAAAGTGTCAATTTGAAAAAAAATAGTTAATGTATAATAATATTGCTCTCAGTGGGTATGTTTCACACCATATTACGAGTTCGGAGTATCTCGCTTAACTTTATAAAACGTGAAAATTGCACATGTTATAAAGCTTCATCCTAATACGTACGTTACATGTACATATGTGCTCGTATATACCGCTTACATTATTTAACCCGTTCAACAGTTCCTTAAGCACTATGCTGGTTTCGAACACAAATTAAATTCCAACACTACTTCGTAACTTGCATACAAGAATCGGGAGATAAACAGCAGTTAACAAACTAGTTCTACGACGATATTGCAACGGCTGCCTAACAAAACTAATGTTTATTCGAAATTCACTCCAAAACGGAATAAATAAGTTACCTGTATTTTAAAGAAATGAAATTTCTAAATAGAATACATGTTTTATATTAATTCAATATTTTTTTTTGTGTAATCCACGGTTTTATGCGCTCGAAACATCAACTTACTCAGATATTTTTTTGAAAACGTAAGAATATCTACGAGCAAAAACTTAAATGAAATCAATTTATTTTATTAAGCAAAGTGATGTCTGAAATTTCTTTGTGTGATTTGTCTACATATTGTTTGCTCTTTTTTTTTAATTTGAACCTAATATTGCTGAAATGTAAGTGGATTTTTTTTACACATTTTAAGAATACAGAGGCAAATTATAGACTTTTTATTTTTAACAGTATAGCTTTCTCTGAATTTTTTAAAGAAAATAAATATTGTTTTTCTTTTCTCTTGAGCGATTTATTTAAAGAAATTTCACAAAGAATTTGTGCTTAAAATTAAATTTTTAATTTAACGTAATAAAATATAGTCTGTTATTATGAAAATAATTTACTGTTAATAGTTTTTAAAATAAAAAAGACTTACATTTTCTTTCGTATAAAAACGATAGATGTTTTGTATCACGTTGAGACATTTATGAAATATACGATTATTGATATATCATCCGTAGGGTTGATAATCCTCTGAAGTCTGATCAAATAAACAATAAAAAAATGTTTAAAAACAACTAATGGGATACATTTTTATAACCAATAATGTTAATATTTATGAAAAACAAATTTAAGGGGTATTTTCATTAATCTTTTAAAGCTATATTAAACCGGCAATTCAAAATGTTCGCTTAGTTACAAATCAGAATTGTTAATGATCAGGAGTTTGGTAGTTAAACCGCCCTAATGTTTAATAAAACGAGTTAATTTGTCGAAAATTCAGTAAACCTCATTGCAAGCTACAAATAAAGTAAATAAGATGAGTCGAAGGCTTTTGTAAAAACTTAAACCGTCGCTTCAACAACATATAATATATTTATTGATTTGGCGTTTAATTTGTAAAACTCAATTTTAATTTACGTATCAATTTTTATTGTCTCCCATAAATTATTACTGCACATTTTAAAACTTATAAAATCATTTAAATACCTAGAATTTTATAGCTACATAAGGACCTTCAGTCCATGTAATCTTCACATTCGTTTGATAATGCCATAACTAGGCGAAACAATTGTCACAATATTAATTTTTGTGTTTTTTTTAATAAAATACATCTTAGTAGACTCAAAAAATATGTGTTTCATATAAAAATTAATACAGAAACATATAATATAACTCATGCATTTTCTATTTGCAAAATAATATTCATTATTTTGCAAATGAAAAAAATTATAACAAATAAAAACATTTTTTATATGCTTACTAGCTCAATTTTTTTGTCGCCAGCATTTTATTTAACACATTAAAGGACAAGCTAAAAATCGCAGTTCTACAGAAATTATTTATTTTTTCCTTATTTAATTCGCTGCAAAAAAAATCTTAACATTACATAAATAATATTCTAAGCTTTTCGTGTCAGCAATTATATGTTATTAACAACTTTATTAATACAAAATATACATATAAAAAACATCGTTATTCAATAATTATCTTTTGTTAACTAACCAATAGGTTATTTCAGTTTGAATAATTATTAATATCACATCTTCATCTTAATAAAACTTATCGTAAGTAGATGATCGAGATATAAGTTGATTGCCGACACAAAATTAAATGAAAAACTCAGCTATCTATCTACCAATAAAATAGTGTCAAAAGAGAGAAATATTTTTATAGAGATCTAAAGAAAAGAAAATAAAATGATTTTCTTCCTCGGACATTCCAATAGTCGAGAATATTTTCGAATAAACATCCGCCATATAAAATAATTTGGCCATTTCAACTCCCTGATATAGCATGAATTTAACACAGCGTCTAAGGTGTCACAAAGCAAATCAGGTTAAATATATATATAGTTACACGAAACACGATAGTCTCGAAATCTCTTTGCTCAATTAGATATACGAAAACATATTTACACAAACAGACACAACGAAAAAAGGTTTTATTATACATACAAACATGAAGATATGTGATTAAATTAACATTTTAATAATAAATGATCAATATAATGGTAAAATAAAAATTAAAATAATCTGGTTGAAATATTAAACACACTCTCTTATGCAAGGGGTACTTTCTAAATCATACTTAAATGCATGTATTTTATTCATTTGCTTTGTGCCATGGTATATTCAGTAAATATTAACATTTATAAAAAAATTGCAGAAGTTAAGTTTAAGATTTAAAATATAAATTCATCGGTGAGCTTAAATTTGACAACAATGAAAATTTCATGCTTCCACAATGTGTCAAATCACAAGTCAATTTGTCCGAAGTAACTCTGGAAAATTATAGGGAAGATTAATAGATGGGCGTTACTAAGTCTGGACAATTTAGGAGGCGGACAGAATAATAATACACAAAACTAAGAGAACAAAATAAATTTATATCATTATACATATTTTGTAAGTATATTATATTGTCAGATGTGAGTGTACCAACATAACTATAAAACATGAGCGTGACAAATTTTGCGGACAAATCATTAGTTTTGAAAAATAATTAGAATTTTGTGATGTGTTAAACAATCCACTGTTTTAATAAGGGAAAATATCTAATTTTACCTTTCAAATACAATCAATACATCAGTTAATTTAAATAAAGCCAAGACACTTTTCTGGTTTTCCTAATGTGCTTATAATGAAATTTTTCCAACATATAAACTTGTTTTAAGGACAGGTATATTTTTAAACCATTGAATATGTATAATATATGTTACATGCTACATATGTTATATATACATAATATTATACGTATACATATGTATTTAATGTTTACTTTTATTTTTCCAAAAAAATACAGCTCATATAATAATAATATGGTAACAAATTATTGAAAGTAATATAATAAAAAGTAAGAAAGACAAAGTAAAAGTTGTTCAAGCAAACAAAGACAAACCAGTGCAAGTAAATAAAGACCAGTAAGAGTATTGCAGGTAAACGAGGACAAATTAACAGGAGTGCAAGTACTTAAACAAAGGCAGAGTAAAATAAAAACAAGCAATTAAGAAATAAAAATAACGCAAGAAAGTAAATAATAACAAAATAAAAATAATACAAACAAAAAAGGACAAAAGAGCAAACAATCATAATGAAAATTAGAATACGTTAATTAAAAAACATGAACCGAGGATTTTTAGGTGAATATCAAAGATAATTATATACGTGTAACCACACATTTCAATGTGTCAATTTTCTAACTAAATATTGTGATAAATGTATTTTAAATTTAAAAATACTAAATTAAACACGTATCACGATACCTACCTAATAATATCTTACTAATATTTAGTACATATTATAAAATATTTGTTATATCAACTTTAAAACTTTTAAAAACATTGTCAAATTCTCAATTGTCTTCTGTGGTATCATAACTAACACTTCGACAATGAAAACAATCCACACAGCATCCCCGCGCTTGATCAATAGATGAGTACACACTGAGAGATCAAAGGACGACCCAATGGTCTACCGGAAGGCTCTGGTCAGGCGATTGCGAGATGGCAAGCCACCATCGTTTCGATAGTTGTGTATCCCCTTGAAGGCTGACCTCATAGGGGCGAAGTAGTTGCCAATTGAGGTGGGCCGACACAATACGTTCTCGACACGAAAGTGAGCTCGGGGTGAGTAATTGAAAACATGGCCACGGGAAGGGGTTGCCTTTCACTGTTCTACGCTCATTTAGTATTGTTAAAACGTGACTGTGTTATTTTGAACTTTAATTAAATTTGCACCCGAACGCATGATACAATTAGGTAGAACTCTAACTAACGCGATGCTTCAGATATTCAAAATTTATACGTAACGCCATTGTTTTATACCGAATGGTAAAAAAAAATACCATAAATTATAAACTTATTTTAAGTTTGAATATATGTTCATATATACAAATAAAACATTTATATAAGACCACTTCTGAGTGAACTACAATACTCTCATAAAAATCGCAATACAAATTAATTTATTTGAGATGAATTATTTTTACAGAAACAATAAAAGTCTAATATAAGAAACATACCGTAATTGTGATGTAGTAAAAAATGCTTAGCGGTTAAATTTCCTTACTTGTTTAAAATACGATTTATGTCGACATTTAACGAGCTAATTTATTCGAATTAAAGATGAAAACTGTAAAATAAATGCATCATTTATAATGTATGAAATATATACGGTACTTCATGATTTTTAATCAACGAATTAACGCTTGAGATATATTCATTTTCTGTTTCAAATATTATTGCGGCCTGTAAAAATAAAATAAAAATCTAAAATTTTCAAACTTGATTGTTAATTAATTTTTATACGGGTACATGGATAAGCTCTTATCCAAGACTAATTTGGCGCAAATACATTAGTCAAACATAAGATAAATCAATATTGGCAAATAACTACGTCAAAAAACACTTAAAGTAAATTTGAGATTTTCATTGCCGTTCAGATCCGATTCTGGATTATTATGCTGTGCCGTGTCGAAATCCCTACTTACCAACGCTTCAGATGTCATTGCAGGGGCTACAATCATGGCGAACAAAAAAGGTCATGTCAAAAAATAATATGAAAATAACTCCTGTAATTGGAGATTATCCAGATTTGTGAACAAGTATTCGGACACACTCAAAATGTTGTAAACAATTTTTATAATGAAACAATTTTCACATATTCAAAGAAAGTATTGAATATTGTACGTTAGGGGCGGTAAAACTGTTACTTAAGCGTTGAGGTTAAAAGAAGAATTTTATTGTTTTTTTTTTTTTAATCTAAGTAACGTTACAAAAACTATTTTCGTATTCAAAACCTTTCTGAGGATGACCACCTCCCCTTCACACATAGCTTTGCTAAAGAAATAAAATACCTCAATCATAGAAAATGTATCCTTTTGGCTTAATAAATCTTTGGTTAATTAAAATTACCGATCGAAACAATGATTGGCATGTAAAAACTACGCATTAACACAGAGTGCTCGCGATTAACAGACATTTCTCGCCACTACGCTCTACAAAACATTAATACCGTGGTCGGGTTCATTCATACTAAGGGTCGATTGGGGACGTCATTTGGAGGAAAAACAGTTTTCAAACGTGTCCCCGAATGAATAGTTAAGCATTCAAAAATTCATTAAGCCATTGTTTCACGCTTGAAATGTCCGGTCGAGGTACCGCATCAACTCCGACCGGCTACGTCATCTCTAGATTATGTATATTCAAGCAGGGTTGCGCAAAAAGTTGAAAGGGTTCAGATGAAGATTTTCTCGAGTTAATGGCACTTGCGAAAACCATGAATCCGGGTTAATTATAACAAATTACGGTTCCGCAAAGAATCCCATCGGGCAGAAGGGTTCTAAAGGATATACAAGATTGAAAACCACTGATCAAGATTACATATGACCTATTAAATGACCAATTTTCTGGGTGCCAGTGAAGTGGATTACTATTTTGTGCACAGAAAATAATATCAATTTAAACGAGTTAATTATCACTCTAAGTAACTAAATTAAATACAATTAAATACATTCCATATTATTTTTTGATATCTCATCAAAGATGAAGTAGAATATGGAAGTCTGGGCATTTACGGGGCTTACGACCGTCATAGGCTGGTTTAAGTGATCACTTTACACACGTGTAACATTCACCAATTCTACCCATTATTGACAACCACACTACTCAAATTCTTGGAAGTTCTACATATGTATATGAACCAATTTAGAAACCTTGTTCATGAATCACTAGAACTTCACTAGAGACATCTATTGGTGAGATGTAAAGAAGCTTTTTACTTAGCAGAATTTCTTATATTAGTATGTGAGATCCGAATCCTGGATTATAATCACACACATGAGAAACGCCAGAAAATACCATTTTCATTTTTATTATTAAGCTTATAATTTGACCAGATAATTTATTTACAACATTTTGAGTGTGTCCAAATACTTGTTCACAAAATCTGTATTATCTCCAATTACAGGAGTTATTTTCATATTAATATGAAAATACTAATGATTATAGTATGTTAGAGGTGCTATAATAATTTTGGTGAAAAACAAAAGTTTATTTTTACCTCTATATGAATTTTTATGTTAAACAAACATTGTTGGTTACGCGATAGTACACTTCAAACATCCGAAATTATTTATTTTGATGGCATAAAATAAATCATTCATTTCACTGTGTGTACCTTACACTCTTCGTAAGGTTGTTATCACTGCCCAGAATCGCGTTCACACACCGCGCAGTCTTAAGGAGCGCTGATAGAAATTTTTACGGACCGGTGAAATTTGCAAGCATTTTACAACGTTTCCAGATCTATGCAACATTAAGTTTTATTTTATTCACATTTTCACGCAAGTTGATCACACCAATGGTCTCATACTGTCTTACACCTGTGGTCTAATACTGACTTCACTGTGTAAATTAGATGCAGCGCCCTACGCACGATCGACAAAGAAAGAACACGAATATTATTTTTTACAACAATTCAAATACCATATTTAACTAACTAAATAACTAACCAACCACCACGCCACTTCTCCGCAGGGGTAGGCAGAGAGAATAGAACGGCACACCAATCTGTCTTTGCAAACAATCTTCGCCTCTTCCATTTTTAATTTATGTTTTACTTAGTGAATACCACTTTTGCTTATTTTATAGATTTTTAAAATATACATTTTAGCTTTAGCCCTCTTATTGTTTGTCGATGCGTTGAAGTTTACATTACCACACTCGCATACATTTATTCCGTATCAAGCATTATCGTGTGAACATAATAATTAAATAGTACCTGTAAGCACAGAGGTAAACGAAACTGAATCAGACACGCCAGCCCGGGGGAATCAAAACATACGTTATTCAATTTCGAGGGAATTTACGTAATACTAAGAAAAAATTCAAATTACATTCCAGCGCTGCGTTAATAATAACTTGAGCATGTTTGTTGCTAATAATAAATTTCTTCGATAATTTTTTCACCGAAATACTTGGATTTTAGATTAGCGTAGTCCTATGATTTTTATAAGTAAATAAATTGTTCCAAAAAAAATTATATCGACGTCCTACACGATACATTGTAAAATTCAAGTTATCCAGATCTTCTACGCTTGAGTTTTTGAAATCATACCTTTTTTACAAGAGTAGAGATTTATAACATTTTGAGTGTGTCCAAATACTTCTTCACAAACTGGATTATCTCCAATTATAGGAGTTATTTTTCTTATTATGTGGTTCATATGTGTGGTTAACAATAATGGTTAGAATTTGTGAATGTTACACGTGTGTAAAGTGATCACTTAAACCAGCCCCATAAATGCTTAGACTTCCATATTCTTCTTCATCTTTGATGAGAAACCCAAAAAATAATATTGACTAGAAATTATTTTTCAAGTGATCTAAATCATAAACGCGCCACTTTTTAAAATCATACATTTTTTTACAAAACTAGAGATTTTCTTTCAGTTAGTTAGATTATCCGGGGTTTTCAACCGGAATTAAAATTAGAGTATACATACCAATTGTATCTTATATATATATTTGTGTATTTTAAGAATACTTATATAGTGTGCTTAATTTAACAATGTGTACCGAATTAAATAAATGAAAACACGAGATAAGACCGCGCATCGCGTTCGTGCTATTATTGCCAGGTACCTACTCGAAAAATGCTCACATTTAATCTGGCGCCGCTCCGAGAAGATAAAAATATTTGCGCAAAGAACTTCTTGAAGGAACACCTACAGGTGGATGAATTAACGTTCGAAAGAACATTATTATGTCTGTCTCATTAAAATGCCTGCCCACGCTTTTGCGTGACACGCGGATTTGCGATATTTTAGGATATTTTGCGCATAATTGTATATTATGTCACTGTGTAGTACGAGAAATGACGGATCTTGAAATCATACTCATGTAGATCTTTTGAAGATGCCAAAATCTGATTACCATCTTACTACACATGACGAGGATTGTCACTGCTATTCTTACGTAAATATATTTTTTATTTATAAATACTTACGTATATTTTTTCGTTATAAACATATACAAACTAAACCAATTTTAATGGCAGAAATAATATTTATAGTAAACTATTCGATTTCGAAAAAATGATTTATCGCGAAACTGCTTTGGTCATCCGCAGGTGTATTTGAAGTAAAGCATTTGTATTTACATCAAGGGGGTACTCGCAAACACACAATTCTAAGCGATCGGCTGCGCGAGAAGCGAGACGTATCTCCGCGCACATTTTTTGAGAATATGTATATGATTTAGATTTTTTTTGGAATACATGTATTGAAGTAATATTATTAATATTTTATCTACTCCTTACATTTCAATAATTCTATTCTTTTCATAACCATGTATTTATTTCGAAGAAAAACTTATTTTTTTCAATACAAAAACGGTGTTTTAAGAAGAAGAAGAATACAATTCCTTGAAATGTTATCGGGGTTGAAAGAAAATTATGTTGCGGGCTATCGAATATCAAAGCTTAAATAAAAACTTTGAGTGTTTTATTTTCACTTTAATTTAACAAATTTATAGTGTCCAATTTTTTAAATATCCATACTCATCGTTGAGTTTTCATTTATGCATTTTTGCATTTGCATTTTGCAATGTCCGTTAAAAATACCACAAGCGTATTTATTACGTATAGAAGTTTGTTTATTTTAAAAGGTAGATAGATATTCAATACCTTCCTTACCATCTCCATTTATTTTCCCATATCGCTCACTCCTTTCAAGAACGTCATAAATCAAAATTCGTAAATTTTCAGTTATGCATGTTTTCCGAATACCCAGAAAATTTACTATATCCCAGCAGAAGCGGCATATTTTTAACTTAATATTTACCCGCTACAGGGCAGAAAGTGTTGTTTTTGCATTTTGAATAAAAGGTATTGTTTAATTATTTTTTAAAATAAACTAAATATTTTTCAAATGGAGAAAAAACCTTCAGATTTTACTTAAAAAGATCTGTTGCACAGTAAAAAGTTCAGAAAGTGGCTTGTTATTAATTTTTAATACATTGTATTATATTTTTAAACTTTAAAAACGTTCTCCTGAAAAATCGAGTTTTTTTTTATTTGTGACGTTCTTGAAAGGAGTGAGCGATATACCAGAAATGTCCGTCACCCTGAGCTACTTCGCTTACATACTCTGCAAATCAACAAAAATATTTCAATCCTATATTATGAATATAAAGCGCAGGGCTGATCACCTAAATAAGATCATATTAATAAATAATCAAGATAGAGTTCTTACTCATCCCAAAACAATGATTTCGTTTTTAGTTCTTTATTCAAATTTTTACTGTTATTCCGAGCTTCATATATTTTTTTACTTTTTCTAACAAAACGATAATTTGTTACCGTGAATGGCACGAGTGTTTTTCGATTTGAAATATATTAACACACATTATAGTTAAAATCTTGTTCAAAAATACTTTTCCACATTTCATTCATTGTCTAGTGATTTTATTCAAGTATAAACAAGTATTTTTAACAGTAAGTATAAACAGTTTTAAAGATTCATAATATAAAATCTTACTGCAAAAACTGGACAATTTTCAAGATTCCTGGTAAGTACAAGATATTTTTGACAATGTAAAGTAAATTAATAACGATCAATGTGAATCCTTCAGTTATTAAAAGAATAAATAAAAATATTAGTAAGAAAATAAAATGCTTAGTTGGTTAGTTTCTAAGAAGTGGTTAAACCAAATTATAAAAATTGACGTGCCATGCCAATATTTAGAGTGAAACATCCTGTTAGTGAAAGAATATAAAATATTTATTTTAAAATAATATCTTCGCACATACTCTACTGCAGCGGTATTCAACAGTCGCATGAGAATAACGGGTCAAAACAATTTCATCGCGAAAACACTCACAAACAACCAATTGTAAACCGGGCACTTCGTCGCTTCGTTTATTTCGGACAAACCCACTTCGAACGAAATAAATTAATATTATCCACAATATAAACTAGAGCCTTTTTAAACTTAATTTTGCGAAGTTGTTGCGATTGTCTTACGTTAAATTTATGTATGCGACACAGCGCAGTACGTCAAAATAACACAAAAGGGCAACTGTCAAAACTTTAAACCGCGCATGCCGGACGAAAAGCATTCGAGCCGTACATTCATCCTGTGTCAACAAGAGGCGCGTTCGTTATCACGGCGCATATGGCAACCGGTTTATTATCGATCACTAGATTCACCGTAGCACGTGGTTGTTTCGATTCTGATAACGAAGTTATTATTTTTTCTAGTAAAAAAAACCACGACAAACAAACGCGCGAAAGAACAACGACCGCGGACAAAATATGACTGGTGCGGCAAGCGCGGCTATATTCGGACCGATTAGTCCCTAGTGGCCGCGCCGTGCTCGAGTGTTGGGTAACGTTTTTGTACGGTGATCAGTGTTGGGTGACGGAATCATATGTTTTTGTAACGTCTAGTATGTATGTAATGCAGCCGGGACAGGGGCGGGGAACTCGGAGGATGGAGACAAGCGGGCCGGGAGACGGAACGAAAGAATGTCGCGGCTCGCGACAGAGTAACAAACGCGAGACGATAAACATTGTTTTAAATGGGTACATATTATTACGTTTGATGATGATGGTCGTTATTTTACGTGGCACCAAATATTTTAAAGAATTATTCAAATTTATCTTGCTATGCATACCTAGACGTACATAATGTATTTTGAAAACTAACTAAATAACCAACCATCACGCCGCTTCTCCGCAGGAGTAGGCAGAGAAAATATTTCTCCACACCAATCTGTCTTTGAACACAATCTTTGCATCTTCCACGTTCATACATGCACGCCGATAATTCCGACTCTTGACCTAACCACTTTCAAGTGCATATTTGAAATACTTGATCATGCCAATTTTTCCTCGGTCTTCCTCTGTTTCTTTTACCAAACCACATTCGCATCATATTTTTTTACTATCCTTTTTTTTACTCATTTGATTCACATGCCCAAACCATTACAACACATCCCAATTGGATTTTTTTCTTTTCTCTTTCTCTTTAATATTTTCAAATATTTTGTTTTGTGGCCCAGCGTTAGGATGTTTCTGCCAGTGTCATGTCATATATTTATTAACAACAAAAAAATAACGAATTGTATTTTATAATAAAAAGAATCCAATAATACTTGTGAAAAATGTACGTAAAGGGCGTTTTATGAATAATACAAGTCACGTCTTGCCGAATCAAAAATCGCAAAATTGAATCAATATCTATAATCGAAGTTAAATTGAAGAAATGCGAATTAAAATTCTTTTGAACCGCCTTCAAAATTTAATAATATATCTCTCTTTCGAAACATTTACAGATTTTATAATGTATTTTATATTAAATATATTATAAAATAAACAATGTATAAAAAATATACATATTCACTTTATAATCTATTAAGGGTAAAAATATCAGATTGGGGATTGGTGGGTACTATTATTTCCAAAAAAATAAAATATTACTAACATTTTAAAATTACGAATAATTATTGTTGTTCGCCTCCGTAGTGTTGTGTGCAACAGGTTTGGCTTCCGTATTGGGTTTTCAGGGTTCTAAGCTCAGGGGGTTTGAATAACTACATAAGTTTTTTCACTTTGAAATTTATTCATTTTTACCCTGGGCTAGTACTTAAGGCGAAGGATTGACCACCTTGTTTCGTATAATTAATAATTAAGTTAATATTGATCAGTTGCAGTGCCTTATGCACAATTGGGCGCGGTCAAGAGTCAAAAGAAGCAGAGAAGAAAAATATACCTACTCTTTCCCCCAATCTTGATACATTAAGAAGTAACGTCTCTTTGTGATAAAGGGGCTTGGATATTTTAAATCCCGTTTAATTCGATATTTTAAGTCCCAGTGTCGTGTGTAAAGAGCGAAATAGCTACCCCTTTGGTTTAACCTTAGTTAGCCCCTATAACCACTACTCTCACAATGAACTTGATATTTCGCAAATAATGATCAGAAACTCTGGAGATCCGACCCACATAAGTTCTTAATCGTCTGGCTTTCCACTGTCAATGGCAATACCTTATACCTACCAACATTGAAATTTGGTTTGACTAAGTACCCAAGTAATCATTCAGCCATTGATATGCTTAAGAAACTATGATAATCCCTCGTTAACAGCGTATTATTTCTTTGTCATTTCCGTCTGTGAATGACACTGCGATTTCGGAAGGAAGCATGTAAATAAAATGATGAAACACATTAATCACACATTTTTTACTGTTTATTTCATAGCCAGATTGTGTACTTGTCTTCTTCTTTCTTCTTCTTTCCATGTTTGCTCCCTAGGTGGAGCATATGGCCAACACGAGACGTCTCCAAGTCACTCTGTCACGCGCCATCTCCTTGGCTTCCTCCCAGGTCAGTCCGGCGTCTTGAAGTTCCGCTGAGTATAGTCGGTGAATGGTCGTCAGCGGCTTTCCGGGGCGCCGGAATCCTCGGGGTCGGAAGAAGAGACATGAGAGGTTAATGCTCTCAGGTGGCATTCTAAGGACATGTCCCAACCATGTCCACCTTCTCCTCTTCAGGTCTTCCAGTATGAGGGGATGTTGAGTTCTTCTCCTCGCATCGTCATTCCTGACGAAGTCATACCACTTGATACCCAGTATTCGCCTTAGGCACCTATTTCCAAAACTTGTTAGTTTCTTGCTTTGAGCTTTGGTGAGGTGCCACGACTCGCATCCTGGTGTACTTGTGTAACTACAATATTCTGTTTATTGTATAAATATTACTTTTAATATCATAATAAAATATGTTGTTTCACTCATTTTGCTAGACATTTATTTTGGTAGTCCACCTCCGCAGTATGTACTGTTTACGCTTACTTTAAACTCAACTGTCTATTTGCACTTAACACATTGTATTTAATGTTTAATACTTTTTGCTGTGAATTGTAACTTTGCGTCACACAACTCAAAAATTTAGACTAGGCTACATAAGTATATGGTAAATGATGCGGAATAAGGCATTGAAACATGTGTCACAATTGATTTGAATAAATAGTGGAATTTACCAATTTAAATTTAAATTTGAAAACAAAACCAAAAACATCTCACTCGATTGTAATTGACACAATAAACACATGTAATTTTACCGTTTGCAATTTCAAATAAAAGTTTGCCAAAGAAAACTTTTTGCTTGATTTTGTGATGCGTGACATGTTGACGGAACTTTTGTTTCTCTGAAAAAAATCGTGATTGATTATAGTCTTGTAGCACGTACTATGTCGAGAAAAAACGCTTACATTATTTTTCTGTGCTTGGCGTTATGAGCAATGCTTAGTAGACAAGCTACCCGCGTTTTACATACGGCTTGATTTTTTGTTCTCATAATGCTCCCAGATTAAAACGATATGAAAATGCAAAGTTTTCCGTGAATGAAATGTGCAATATGCTGAAAGAACCGTGCTTATATTGATGAATGGAAATATGACTTGTTTGATACGAAAATATCGTTTTCAATGTAAGCATGTTTGTTTGCTCTCGTAAAACCCCTTTTGAGTTATTTTTATTTTTTTTAAACGTATATAAATCATCTTTAAAACACTTTATCTGCATTTATCAGACCACTTTTACTACCGATTGCACTTTATTTTTAAGTAAATAAACATTTGAACACGTAGATATTTGTTTATCGATCACTTAAATTGCATTATGCTAATATAATGGCAAAACGTGCTACCTCGCGCGATCTACAAATATGGCCGAGTATACGTAAAGAAATTTAGTTTTTTTTTACACATCCTATAATTTATTTCCTAGCCAAAAACATGAGATCTAACTATCACTATTTCATGATAAGAATCAAAATAAAAAACTATTTAATTTACACAAACGGGTACTTATACATTATAATTATTATTCTGTAAATAATAAGTTTCGGTTATTATCAATCGATGGACAAGAATGATTTTTTGTTAGCTACTACTGGAATGTCAAATTATATCAAAATATTTCAACGAGCATCTAAATGTCATAATTGTTTTTTTTAGTAGACAAAGTTTTTTAGGCTAATTACGTTATCAATGAAATTAAAAAAGGGTGTGTTGAGATGGTTTTGGCAAATGAATCAAAGGAATTAAAGAAAGAATAGTAAAAAAAAAATTGAGAATGTAATTGGTAAAAGAAACAGAGGAAGACCGAGGAAACCCTGGAATTATGAAATATTTCAAATACTGAAAGTGGTCAGTCAGGAGCCTGATTAATCGGTGAGTATGAATGAGGAGATGCATGAATGCGGAAGAGGTGTAGATTGTTTTGCAAAGATAGATTGGTGGGGCGTTTTATTGTCTCTGTCTACCCCTGCAGAGAAGCGGTGTGATGGTTAGTTAGTTAGTAAAGTTTTTTTTTGTGTTATCCCATATTGATATGAAAAATGAATTTTATTTTCAAAAAGAAAGTATTATTTTGGCGAGCGAAGTTTTCCAGCGGTAATCAATCAAAATTCCAAACGAAAGCTACCGAAATATAAACTTCCCTTCATTTGCAAATCTTGAATGTCCTTTTCTGAACTTGTGAACTTTGAAAACTTGAGCGAATACTTCACAAATGGATACTTTAAAAAAAATGGTTACAATCAATTGCTAATTAAACACTTTTCTACGCAATTAGGTACTAGCATTTAAATACAAATATATATATATATATATATATATATATATATATATATATATATATATATATATATATATATATATATATATATATATATATATATATATATATATATATATATATATATATATATATATATATATATATATATATATATATATATATATATATATATATATATATATATATATATATATATATATATATATATATATATATATATATATATATATATATATATATATATATATATATATATATATATATATATTTATATATTTATGGTACTCGTATGTCTATCTCAATTCACTTTATTAGTGTTTATAAATGTAGCGGGATTATTAAAAACAGGTATATTTTTTAAGTTAAAATTTTAATGTTTTCTAGGCGATCAAAAGTAAAGGTTTATTTTTTGTTTTGAATATTAAAAGCTTTAACTTTGTGGATCATATTGATATATTATTTCGAGAAATAAAACTTTGTGTTTTGATCCACTCACATATATTTATGTTTATTTTTTGGCTATTTCCTTATTGTCAAATCCATCGTTATCCTACAGTAAAAACATTATCTCCATACATTTTAATTACAATTCCTTAAAAAAATATGGTTTAAATTCGGCTACCTTTAAGCTTTTTCTGAAATGAGATTTCGCTGTTTATTTTTCACCTCAAAACACAATATTAAAAAGTATACCTCGAAAGTCGTTATGATAATTATTACTTTATTTAATGTAAAATTATTAGGGTTAACCGGGACATCTTCATAACTCTGGTACTTTCATTCCCATAAAAATACCACATTAAATATTGTAACATTTTTAAAAAGGATTTTTTTTCGTTATTTAAAACAATTGTAACTCGAACGTGATATTTGTATTGTACTTTGTTGTTAAATTCAGTTGGTGAAACGATAACGTCCCAGCTCATTTAGGTTTTAAGACTCGTGAACATTTTTGACCAAACACTCGATAATGTTCTCCCCCTCCCGAATCCTACTCACCTTATCTCGCTTCTTCTGGCTTTTTCTTGTTCCCCAAACTCAAAAGACCTTTGGAAAGAAGAAGATTCAAGACAATTCCCGAGATTAAGGCAAATGCGACCAAGGAGCTGAAGGGCATTACAAAAGAACCATTCCAGGGCTGTTTCCGAAAGTGTAAACACCGTTGCGATAAGTGTGTGCGTCGGAGAGGTGCATACTTTGAAGAGAACCCAGAAATGTATGTAACTTCTAAATAAAGTACGCTTTATGACGTCAGTCAAATTTTAGTTGAACAGTATACGTGAAGCTATCGATGTTGGTCAAGATGCATAGTTGAAATCAAATCTCAACTATTATATTTTATGTCGTGTATTGATATTTTCACACGTAAATAAATCAACTAGAAAAAAATACTGAATTTTTTATAAGAATATAAACTTTTAATTTATTTTACTTACTAAGGTAGTATATTATTCACAGTATGTAATAAAATGTTTTATTAACTTTATAAAATCATAAGTTATGAAATGTTACAGAATTCCCGACATCATTAGTCAACATATTATATGTACCTACTAAAATAATTACAATCTTACGTTCGTAGCCTTAAAAAAATGATTTTCATAAATATTCATATATTATTTGTCCGAGTGTACTCCCATCGAAACTACTGTTCTCGATGTCTGTGATTCGATTACCCGTTCTGTCACAACTTTACTCTTGTTTTCTAATTAGCCTTACTTAGTTGACGAAAAAAGTGTTTTTAATAGGAATTCAAAAACGTTTTTTCAATAAACAATTATGTAATAAATATCTTTAATATTTTGGTTATTGAATTAAGTACACGACTAAGATAATAACGACGCAAAGTGCTTTGGCTGAAGTATAATTCATTATAGATGTTCTTTTACCCACCTAAGGAAAGTGGGTAAACAGGGATTTAGATATAATAGAATCGTCCTGAAATGGGATTCGTTGTATATCCATCTCTAAATACCTAAACTTTGTTAAGAAACGCTTTTATATAATAACGTAATCAGGACATACCAAATGATATAAAGGGGAGACCGGGGTCCAAAGAAACACGGTACAGTGCCATTGGTTCCTGGCTCATAATTAGTTTCGAAAAAAACGATAATCAAAAACCTTTTAATATCTTAAACTTTGACACAGTTCTTTTATTAGAATATAAAAACAGTTTTAATGCATATGAATCGAAAATACCATCAGATTTTTTGTTAATATATACTTATATCATTACTTACGATGTACATGCACTTAAAAAAATCTTTTTAATCCTACTACATACTTTAATTATTTATATATTTTTTTTAATTAATTTATATGTATACCATCAAATATATTCCACTCCTATATCCATATGGTCAGCACGCTCGGCTACCGTACTGGAGGTCCCGAGTTCGATTCCCAGGGAGGGTCAAATAAATATAAGTGATTTTTTCACTCTAATATTTATTCAACATTACCCTAGACTGGTATCTGAAGCGGAGGGCTGATCACTTTTCCTTCATGTTAATGATCAAGGTTACACTGCGTTTTTATGATGCAGTGCCCTATGCACCATCGGTGTGCGGATAAGAGTTTGAATGAATATCCATAAAATAATTTTTGGTGTAGAATGGATTACCTTACCATTATGTGATTATCGTACAATTAACACTAGGTCGATCGGATATGATGTCTTATGCGCCAACTTGGTGCGGATAAGAGTCAGAGAAAAAAACTTATTTTTATAAGCATGTTCATGTTTAAGCTGGCTGCCGGCACGAGTTTTGCTCTTTAAGTATTTCGATAAGCGCAAAATGTAAAAACTGACCTTCACATTAGGTTTTAATAACGATATTTCAAATAGTGTTTTAGTATGTACCTTGGTAAAATGAATACTAAAATATTAAATGAGGCAAGATATATTTGAATTCCGCCACTTAATTGATAAATTAATTTAGGAAAAAAGTATAAATAATCGCTGAAAGCAAAAAAAAATCAGTGCTAACCATCAAAATAACCACTCTGGTGGCTCTGGGTATCAGGTATTTCACGGCCATTCTAATGTTATCTGTCAAACATATATCGTGAATCTTTATATAAATACAAAATAATAATGAAATGGTTCGTTAAATTTGCATTTTTCTAGGTGATTTAAATATCTTTCATCGAAATATCATTTAGAATTTATACATATAAAAGTCGCTCAGAACGAAAGGAATCTGAGAAAAGTTCTCATGGTTTTATACTTCGTAAAGGGGGAAAATAAGCATGAAACGGTTTTTTACAAAAGGAAAAGTGTAAAACGGAGCAGGGGAATTTAATTTAGATTTCCTTTGATAAAGTCATTCATATGGATATTTGTTTATGAACAAACTTTAACCCAATGTCGGCAGAGCAAAAAAATGTTGTTTTGTTTCGTTAATTTTAAATGGATATCAAATTAATAAAGATGCATTAAAATAAAAGTTACCAATTTTTACTAAACTGACCCTCAAATCCCATATATAAACATACATACTTAGTATAGAAAATTTATAATTTATATTGTGTTTATATTCAGTATCTTGTTTGATATTTAATAAACTACTGAAAAATCACCCTTATTAAATCGTAACATTTTTTTATTGAACAGTTGAATAATTCTGTTAACATCTGTAACGTAAAGATCAGAATCCGTCAATCAAATACATGGGCATCCATTATTTTACATGATCTTATGTCACTGTAGTGTTTCTGTAAAAGTATTTAATCATCTGAAACGAATATATAATTTTCGACCTCGAAATTTAATATCTGAAAATACAAAAAATGTTCAGTTATAATTACAAATACGTGGCAAATATAAAAAAAAGCTATTAAACGAGTGTAAATGATAGAATAATTACTGTTTTACCTACCGTGTTAAAGTGAGTTACAGTTTAATTATTTAATATATTAACCTTTTGCAATTGGAAGTCACAGAGGATGTTTTAAATATGAATTTATATTTAACCGTTAAAAGCATTTTTTCCATTAAAAAAGCACTTTCCAAATGCTTAAAAGCTTTTCATTTAAGGTATATCGTAACGCGCGATTTTCAAAGGTATATTTTTAGACCAAAAACTCTTTAATTACGAATGACATATTTATAAAATTAGATTCAAAATTTTGTAATGTAAATAAGAAAACCATTTATCAAATTTCAATAACGTACGACTTTCTAAATCTTTCTTTTTATTTTTTTTTACACTTCTTCATCATTTAAATAACAAAAAAGTGAGGTCAATTAATCGTACATTTATTAAATTAAGTGAAGAGATGATTTTTAGCTCATTTTTACAAATCTTATTTTCTAAATATATCGTTCGTAAGCAAAGAGTTTAAGAGACCACTTTGCGATGCCTCTGAAACGTAAAATATGAATAAACATATTTATGAGGCCGTGTGAGATCCACCCATGAGTAATTATTAATGATCATCATACTGATTAATAACGCTAATATAGGAGTTGTGAAATTTCCCCAAAAAGCCAGTTATGAATAAAACATCCTTGTTAGCCCTGTAGCATACTTACGTACCATGAATACGTGAAGTTTGGTATGATAAATAGAACTTTGGCTTATACGCCCAAAATTGAGGTTTACTTGCCAAAGTATGAAGTGAAACGTAGAATAATTACAACTTTGTACGCAATGATTACTTAGCATGATATATTCATTTATTTTTTGAAACAGCAGTACGTTTTTTTGGAGTACTATGTTTTTTTACAGTTATTAGAGCTAATATTTACCTATTGTCTGAAAATTGTGAATTTCTTCGCTAACACAATCTACAAATTCGCTTTATTATATGTGCCTATGGTATTTTTACCTTAAGTTAGTTATTGTAATACTGAAAATATTATACTACATACATAAGATTATTATAATACATACAAGTATATAAGACTTATATTCCGTTTGATTCCTGCTACAGACATGAACATTTCCTGAAGACTAACTGAAATAAGATTCTTTATTTTTTTATTTCTTTTACACAAATATCTATAATTAAATTCAAACAAAAAATGCTTTATTTTTTCATACAGTTATAAAAATAAATAGTCTTTGCTCTCTTAATCATAAAAAAATATCGGTTGCGAAAGTGATTTGTTTTCTCTTAAAACTATTTTATCGACAAGAATAAAGTGATGTTAATAAAAGCTGCGTATTTCAAATTGACCATAACGACTCGATTCACTCAAATATTGATTCAAAGTATTTTTTTTGGTTTGTACCTCTTATCTTATTGTTGCTGATAAAATTTGGGATAAACAATATTTATCTTTTCTAAACTACAATTTTCCTAACATAATAATTATTATTTTCTTCAACGATTGAATGATATGTCTAAAATCATTAATAAAAATGTTTAAATTAACTGTCTGAGTACAAATTTTAAAAAATATGTTTTTTGACAATGTTATAAGCATTTAAGAAATGAAATAACGATTTATTTACGATCAAATTATTAAATTATTCATTTTTATTCCATGACCTAAGGATAAGCGCTTATAAATATAATGACAAGTAACTTCATCCACTTTTCGGGTGAATTTTATAAGAATTTTTCGGTGGTGTGGCATTCATTTGCATATTTATTAAATTCTCCATCATTTTGAATTATTTCTTTAGCCAAATAAATAACTTTCTCTCAACTCCCCCGCTGTCTCCCACCCTGACCAGATGAATAATATAGGAAGGGGCTATAAATGTACACGCTGGTTTTATTGCTCAATAACCTTTATTATGTGAGATGCTTGCCATCCTTTTATCGGTCATATTTTATGATTTCGAGTTCTCTAAATATTTATTTATGCGATGACGCTTTCGTTTCACATTAGAAGTGATAATCATCCGAATTTATGAAGTGTCTAATTTTAAGGAAATGAAGATAATTTATTTTTAATTGTTAAATATATAAGAACATTATTTTCCCTTTTGGAAAATGATGATGAGGGCTTAGTTTGATTGAATCTGAATAAATTTGTTCCAAATTTATTATGTTTAAATCCTTCATTAATATTTAAATAGTACAATAATGTGAATTTTCAGCCGAGCTTTCTTTAAGGAAGCCACTTTTTTTCAAACACATGATACGTATTATGACTTATGATTAAACTAATATCATTTCCGCAGTCGCAAAAAATCCTGCTTTGTTGCAAGGAGCCCCTTATTTCTTGTTGTCAAAGACAAATATATGGTCCAAATGTATTTCTCAAATACAATACATTGTCCGGTGATGAGGGTGAAATTATAACGCTGTTCAAAGCTTTTTGTTTCTCCCTGGAAGGTCAAATTAACGAGAATTTCTTAACTGACTTTTGGATTTAGATTATGCTTCCGTTAAATTTGAGCTAAACTTAGAAACAATAAATATTTATACAATAGTTTATCAAATAATATCATATCTTTTTCATTCATGGCTTTTTGTCCCACTGTGTTTATTTTCATCACTTATTTCTAATAAAAAAATTCCTCCATATAAATTGCTTCGTCTCTGAGAGATGTCTATAATATATCTTGACAATAAATCTGTGTAGTATTTCTGTAGACAAAGATTTTAACATGCTGCTCATTTCAAGTTTTTCAGGACTTTTAAGACCTCAGTCTCTATATAAGTGGCAAACGTCAAGCGGGTTGGCAATAGAGCGACAAAGTTTATCACGTTCTTGTTTGCACTGAATACTATGGATATTGGAACCACGTCACTAGGATGGATAAGTGAAGTAGGTCAATAATAGCCTCCATAGACGCTTTTATCCGTCTTGGCCACGTGTTACCAATATCCAAAATATGAATTGAAACATATATATGAACCATGCCGCCATGCCGCTTTGCTTTGTCGCTTGACTCTCGTATCGTAACCAAGATGTTTTTTTTTCTTCAAATTACTTGTATGAAAAATATGTACGTTTTTGTCTGTTTACTGTATAATGATCTTCAGCAATGGCGCTCCTAATAGAAAGTGAATGATTCCTTGTATATTTTATTTATAAAAAAATCTAACAATCGATGGTCCATATAAGTTTGATCCTCCAAAATGTTGAATATTACACAGCGAATGCTTAAATCAGTCAATTACAGTTTATTCACCTACCATATATCGTCTAAACAATGATTTTAGTTATTGGTTTATATTGTTTTTTCCTATAAGAAATATTTAAAATATTCCAAATTAAATTAAATTAAAATCAAATTAAATTTGTACCATTTTTAATGATCTGGTCACTATAAATATTAACGAATACCACATTGAGAAATTACTTGCGATGAAATTATAATTTTTTGATTGAATCTCATTACGCGTGGCAGTTTTTCGGGATTCACAAACCAATATTATAAAGACGTGAAACTCGAGACTAGATACTACAATAAAATAACCATAAAACGCAATTGCCTTGGATATTATTTCAAAAGTGGTTCTTAGACGCTCTTTGCAGAGAGCACTTTAATTTTCACGTTAAAAAACAAAAATGTTTTTTCGGTGAAAAGATGAATTTCAAAGAGCCTTTTATTATAAAATCAAGACGAATTCATTATAAGTTGTATACATTTTCATCAGTAACATCAAGCACTTTATTTTGTCATTTTTCACAATGGATTAAATGTCACAACACACCAATACAAAGATTTTGATCCACTAAAGAATAAACGTGGTATCAAACTGTTCAAATCTTCTTAAAAACACCTTAACGCGATTTATACTTCATACATAACGAGATGTCTCAAATAAAATCGTCCACCTCACGATAAAAATAGTTTTTATTTTATTTATCGTCTTATTCTAAAATATGACAAACATGTTAAATTATTTGTATAAAAGAATACAATTAAAGATGCATTGCCCAGTACTCCACGCGTGCGAATAGGGGCCAGAATTTTCTGGTGAGATCAGTTAAACTACCGTAGCAACTGCATTTTTCTTTATTTTGATAATAGAATTTACCCAAAAATACGCAGTTTGAAATGTATTTAACATACATACATATATCATAGTATTTTAATAGAGTTAGAGAAGTGTTATCGAAAACGAAACGGGAATAATGCTGATCCTTTATTTTTCAAAACCAAAGATGAAAATTATCAAGATAATTCACAAATAAAATTAAACTTTAAAAAATGTTTTCTTTTGAACGTGTATTTTCATATATAATTTTATATATCTCTTTTTTATAACAGCTTACAAACTTTAAAGACATATTGTTTTCTTGCTACGCTACGCAAGGAATATTATAAGAATCATCAATATTTGAAATAATATCAACATTATTGATTTTATCACAAATTCCGTAAAAGAATGAATATCTTGTTCCTTTCAAGTATGACAAAATCAAACCAGACAAATGTTGGCAGCGACATTTTTTAAATATTGATATTGATACAAAAGTTTTGCAGCGCACAATTTTTATAAAGCACGTGACACTTTTCTTACTCTTGAATAACCCTGTACACAATTTTATAACGTTTGAACCCAAAAAACTTCCGTAGTATTTTTTCAAAATCTCAAACTGAGGTTAATAATATATGAAGGATGATTACGTATGATTGTATAAGTACATAAACCATTGTTTGGTATATCAGGTAAATTTTATTACTAGACACTGGCTCTGATAATTTCGGCCAATAATTAATTTTTTTATGAAACATATGATTCTTTATTTTAAAAATATGTTATTATAAGGAACAAATATATTTTTTAAAATTTCATTTAGAATAACAAATTTCAGCGTGACGTAAAGGTAAAATGTAAAAAGAAAAAGGTATATTTTTATAATTTCATTGAAAAAAATTCTTTGGAATTCCCGTATTCATAATTCTTTTGTGTGTATATCAAGTACTATATTTAATAAAGTTATGTTACTTTCTGTCCTCAATTTATTAGAAGTACAATGAAAACAGCTATCTACCCACGCGACACATGCCGTCCACTTGATCAGGATTTCTTCATAATTCCCGGACCTGACAGGTACCTACCTACCCACCATTTCTGTTGAATCTTTCCTGCTCATAATTCACATACACACATACTTATACGAGTACCTAAAGAATTGTGATCTTCATTTGTATTATATTGTTTTCAAATATAAAAAAAAAACTAGTTAATCGATTTCGTTGTTAAGAACTTACAATTTATATCAATTATGCATTCCGTGTATCATGTAGCTATGGTAATTTCAATTAGAAAGATCGCACCGTTAAGCCAGTAGGCTTTTGCTTAAATGGACGCGCTTTGTATCGTTATGCACGTTAACGCTTGAGTTGGCTGTTTAGTAATTAGTTGTCCATGCAAGATTTCAGCATCTAGCCAAACAAACAGATGCTGGTGGTCGTGGAAATTTCCTGAATCTGAATTTACAATGCTATATATTTATATACATATATATATATATATATATATATATATATATATATATATATATACATATATATATATATAAATATATATATATATATATATATATATATATATATATATATATATATATATATATATATATATATATATATATATATATATATATATATATATACGTTATTCCATAGAACACTTCTTTGATTGGATGATACCATTAGTCAACATCAGAACACACAAATTATTAGCAAGAAGCGTCAAAATCTATTTTCTTATTTATTACAATCTAAAACACGCTATAAACTTTAAATCGGTATTAGTGTTCATTTTTTACTAGCTTATACTTTTCTTTGAAAAAAAAACAACATACAGCAAAATTAAAAATGTAGACTAAATAAATTAGGTATGTTTCTTTTCTTTTATTTTCGCTTCTTTTATTTAACCACTTTCTTCATATTACCACTTATTTTTTTGGACCCGCCCTCCTAAAATTTCTCCGTCAGTTTCTAATTGTTGTTTATATTTAATATCCGTGGTGTTAATAAAAAAAAAATGAGTTACTAAAAAGGCGGAAAAGACACATAAATCAGCTTGAATATTTTTTTTACCGAGTAAAGCCATATTATTCAACGGAAAATATTTTTAAAACTCAGTATGCCCGTGAAATAAACTCAAATAATTTATGATATAATAAAAACTTTGTTGGTTGTTGATTGATGTTAGTAAATTTTGTAACATTAATAACAATGGTTTAGTTTTATGATAAATAATTATGAAACGCCTAATGTTAAAAGTTTGCGAAATAACATTTAATATTTCGGTTTGTAAAAACGCCTTGGGGAATCACTCTTGCGCTCAATGACTGGAAAAGGATATTCTGAAACCCGGATTATTATGTCTGTGTGTAAAACTTTATTAACTATCCCATGAACTATACCTTTAAATATAAAAATAGTGAGTCGAATAGTTAAAATATATACGAGTAAATAGTTTCATTTGTCGCGTCCGAAAGGACATTTGCGCATATTACCTTCATTTTAAGAATCTTTAAATTCTCTTATTTTTGCTACAGAAAAAATCTTTGTCGACATCGTGAAGGGATTTGCAATGTAAGATATTTTATTGAAAACTAAAAACACAAGTAGCACATCCGCGAATGTTTACCTACTAACTCTTATCAACCAGCAACGAATGGAATGGGCGCATCAAGTATAACACCCGGTTATTGATAATCATGACTTTGAATGAACAGTGTCAAATTAGCATATCTATGGATAGTATGCAATGGATTAGGGAGGTGGGCATTGTACAAATTCCTTGATTCCTTTATCTGAACCAGCCAGACTTATAACGGGTCTATTTTAATTAGAACTATGAAGATATTCGAACTGTCATAAAGACGCTTCAATTATTCATAAATGCAAATGGTCGACCATTCCCGTTTCTATTCTATGTAAACTTAGGATTTCGTTACAAAAGAGTAAACACTTTCGAACTCTGTGATGCTAAATTAATCATAATTTTTAAGATAAACTTTACATTGAAACATATATATTTTTAAGGATGTTAGGACAATAGATGTATTTGAGATCATATTTTAATCTGTGATTATTGAAAGAATAAAAATCAAAGGCGAAGATTTTTTGCAAAGATAGATTGGTGCGGCGTTCTATTCTCTCTTACCCCTGCATAAAAGCGGCTTGATGCTTAGTTTGTTAAAATTTAGTTATAGTAGGATACTATTTTTTTAATGCTTTTAAGACCTTTAAAGAAGTTGTTAATTTATATTTAAAAATCAATCATTGGTAATGAGCATTTAGTAGCATGCGGATGGATAATTACCACATCAATTGCAAAATTTAATGATGTAAATTAATTTGAATTCCGTATTCCAAAAGAAAAGAACCCTCGACATTCCGATACCGAATATCAAGTGGTTTAATAGACATTTTCATGTGGACTTAAATAAATGAATATTATTATGATTGATTCCATTATCTACATGTAATAATTAGGATTTTTGTTGTTGTTTTAAGTCGCGATTAATGTTTTCAATCATTTATATTTTCAATATATTTAAACTCTAATAATTATTCCATGTTCTTTTTTTCTATTCAAAGACAATTCTTGGAATGTATCTTATTATGTTACCTTAGTTTTGACGTCTATGCGTTTTTTTTATTTTAGTTTTTAATTTTAATCCCGCTTTTAACACCTATGTTATTATAAAAGTTTAAACTTATATGTATTTTAAATATTTTAAGAGTTAATTTTTATATAAACTTTAAAACGTTTGTCATTTAATATTTAACATTTCATGATAAACCGAGGTGTGAAACGATATCACAGAGATTAATGTAGCGTTAACGGAGGTGTACTTGTGATAGATTATCTTCATTAACATTTTCTTTGCGACAACTTTATTGTTAGTTTTATTTGTGCTTTTCTGCAACGGCCTCTCGAGTAATTACTTTTTTCGACACTTAATTAAGCATTCCTCACCTCGACTACGTTTTGAAGCACGCAAAAGCTTAAGTTTTTCATAAAGTAATTCACATTTACTCTTAAATGCTCATTTTTCCTGTTGTTTTTTTGTACTTTTTTATTTTTCTTTCCAAAATAAATTTCTGATTAGTGGTAAATAGCATTATTAAAACTAAAACAGTCAATAGCTTAGTAAAATACTGTTTTAAATCATTTACCATGAAAGTACATAATTTACCATAAAAATTCATAAGTATCAAAAAATGAACACAGAATTTTTTCAAACAACATTTCATAATTTTTCACTTTCAAATTAAATAATTAATAAAATGAACATAGCTTAATTTAAACTTAGCTTTATTTGTTAATAAGAAACCCTTTTCCACATACCAACGTCAGGGAAAAAATAAGCCTTTGCCAATGCCTTAGATTGGTTAACCAACGTTATTGGATACCACAGCTCTTCCGCGTAACAAATATGGATAAACGGAAACCCGGCCAGCAATTGCGGTGGTAAATACCGATGAACCCCTAGATGAAGACCTTAAATAAATCCTTTGTAATATTCAAGAGTGGATAAGACGATAAATATAACAAATTATTATATAACTAACAACAACTAACAACTAACAGCACCGTTTCAACAGTGGTGGTCTGTGTGCTGTGTCTATAGTACAGACGATATCTTTGTATCCAGACTTATATTCTAACATCTAAGTATACATCTAACATATTTTCCTCAAAAAATGGCTATTCCAGATAATGAAACACCATTATCATGTTGATATTACCGGATACACAACGCTTCATAACTTTATGGTCATATTATAATATATACTGCACGGTGGCGTGCATTCCATATAGGCAGTGCCTATCATATCTTTCCCACGTGATATATGAAAACGCAACCAGTACCTACCCTACCTTACTAAGTTTTAGTACCTAGCTTACCTTACTACCCACCTTTACTGCCTACCCTGTAATTAATTCTCTCTCTCGCCACTGCTGCATACATTGTTTGATTATCTTTAATATTATTCATTTTAAAAATGTTTTCTAAGTTCTAGTGATTTTTGTTATGAATTTCGTTTCAATAACCTTTTTAAAAGATATAACATGGAGTTTTTTCATAGCTCAAACGATTCATCATCGTGTTTCTCAGACAGGTTACTTTCAGCATATAAAATTCTATATATTTTTGTTATTTT